>NW_027069057.1:0-220854 GCF_032884065.1 Artemia franciscana
CAGAAATTAAGATAGCCTAAGCTTAAGTCAATTTACAGGTTAGTTGTTTATATTCTGCTCCTAGCCTACTTGAAAATATCTGTGCAACCTTACAGTTCAATTGAATGAATAGTGTAGCCTGCTTTAAGAGGTCAATGTTCCTATTACCTGAACAATTGTTTAGGGTCATGAAACTATTGTTAATAGCCTAGATGCATTTTGACTTTTGGAACATCTTTTCTCTCTTGCAAAACTACTGCAAACTCACCATTATGGAGTCATTCCTGCCCCAATATCCTGTATTTACACAGATAGAATTGTAATCATTTCTGTTTTCATTGATCAGATATTTGAAATTGTGAATCTTTAATAGTTTAGAAACAAATTTGGGCTAGGCTATATATTTGCACATCAGGGGGGTAGGGGTGAAGCATAGCATATATTAAATATGTAAAATAACCATTGTTGTACTTAATATATGCTATGCTTTACCCCCACCCCCTAATGTGCAAATATATAATAACTCCATAACAGTGAGTTTGTGGTAATTTTGCAAGAGAGAAAAGATGTTCAAAAAGTCAAAATACATCTATTAACAATAGTTTCATGACCCAAAACAATTGTTCAGGGGTAAAATTCTAGTTAATTGACTTCTTGCTATCTCGGAAAGGGTTTAGGTTAGGAAAATAAAACTTTCAGGGATGGGTCTACAGGCTAAAGTATGTTCCAGGAAGATATTTTTAAAGTACCCACCTCCACTCCTTCTCCCTCTAGAGGGCCCTGAAATTTGCCTACATGATAGGTCTATACCTATTGAAATTTTGACAAAACAACATTTTACCTTAATTTCCAATTACTAGTTGCCTTTTCTCTGCCTTTAGCTCTGAAAATAGAATTCCTCTTATTGAGTAGAATTTTGAGCCATATCATGTTTTTTTTTTTTTCAAAATTTAGAAAATGTATTTGCATATCTTTAAAACCTTATAAAATGGAATTGAGCAAAGTTATGAAGCTGAAAACAATTTTGTTGTACTTCAGTTAAGCAGAAGATCTATTTTGCAAGGTTTCACTTTTATAACACTCATATTTTTAAAGGTCATCAAAGGTCAGGACCCTCTAGAGGGAGAAGGAGTGGAGGTAGTTTGCTTCAAAATACCTTCCCAGGACATACTTTAGTCTGTAGATTCATCCCTGAAAGTTTCATTTTCCTTACCTAAACCCTTTCTGAGATAGCTAGAAGTCAATTAATTAGAATTTTACCTGTTCAGGTAATAGGAACATTGACCCTTTAAGAAATCACAAGTAATGTTTATATTAACAGACTATTCAGGTAGCATTGCTAAGAAATAAACTTACCTCTGTAGTCACAATTGCATCCTGAATCCAAATTTGCCATTCATTTTCATTGGAGGTGAACTTTACCCCCACCCCTATATTTACCCATTTGGGGTATATTCCTATTCAATGTATATTCCAATTCAGGGTAGCCTAGGCAGTCAATGTTGGTATTACTGGAACAATTGTTTAGGGTCATAAAGCTATTGTTAATAGATACATTTGGACTTTTTGAACATCTTTTCTCTCTTGCAACACTACTGCAAACTCACTATTATGGAGTTATTCCAGCCCAAATATGTATGTATTTATACATATAGAATTGCAATCATTTCTGTTTTTGTTGATTAGATATTTGAAATCACAAATCTATAATAGTTTAGAAACAAACCCCTAATGTAAAATTATGTAGTCTACCCAGAATTGGTATTGGCTATAGGCTATAGAGGTAGAGGTAAAGTTCATTTCCTATGCTTTATAGGAATATGCTATGCTATGATTCTCAATGCAATCATATTAACAGAGTATTCAGATAGCCAAGATATACTTAGTGTTATAAAAATCACACCATAGAAGTGAAGTTAGATTAATGATGAAAATATAATGCTTTATCATTAACCATGCTCTAATAAATTATTCAGAAGAAAATACACTTATTAGCGATAGACAACATGGATTTTGCAGGGGCAGGTCAATTGACACCAACTTTATTCAGTCATATGATCATGCAACTAAAATTTTGGATATGGGTAAACTGGTTGACATTATCTTACTCAACCAAGCTAAAGCCTTTGACAAAGTTGAACACTCATACCTGTTGCTGAAGCTTAAAGCTTACCAGGTGCATGAGGATGTGATTGATTGGATTGGAGCATTCCTAACTGGTAGATCTCAATGTGTCATGATCAACACTGATAATGGCGATCCAGTTTTCTCCTCCACTTCCCCGGTTATAAGCAGCATCCCACAGGGAACCATCCTTGGGTCAACATTGTTCAGCATATATATTAACGACTGTACAACTTATCTATTCAACCTTCTAACATTATATGCTGACGACTGTAAGCTCATTGGGCCTCCTGAAACTGAAGAAGAAAGAGCCTGCATTCAGCTGGACCTCAACAGGCTATCCTCCTGGTCATCAACTTGGACCCTACAATTCAATGCAACAAAATGCAAGGTACTGCACTTAGGGCACAATAACCCCTACCATCCCTACCATATAGGGTGTGATCAGATGGAAGCAGTTGCCGAGGAGAGAGACTTAGGCATCATTGTGGACAAAGATTTAAAATTCCACAGTCACACTCAGGCTGAGTTTGCAAAATCTAATCAAGCTCTTGGACTCATTAAGTGCTCTTTTGTAACCAGAAAATCATGTGTGGTTACAAAACTTTATAAATCCCTTGTCTGTCCCCACCTTGAGTTTGGCTTGACTTTGGCCTTTCCCCAAAATAAAATGGACACAAGAGCCCTTGAAAGTGTCCAAAGGAGAGCAACCAAACTGGTCCATGGCTTAAATAATGTCCCTTACCAGGATTGCCTAGGATCTCTGAGACTTCTAACCCTCTCCTATCAAAGATATAAAGGAGATGTGATCATGGCACACAAAATTTTCAAATCTGGTCACCTGAACCAGATCTTCACCCCCTCCCTGGCTAACAATTCAAGAGGTCACAGTCTTAAGCTTCACCTGCCTGGATGTCGGAGAAGGGAACGACGTGGCTTCTTTTCCATTTGGGTGGTCCCCCTCTGGAATAGCCTATCTGAGTCTACCATCCAAGCTGGGACTCCCCACTCCTTCAAGGCTGGAGTCAACAGGGACTGGGAGAGGGCTGGACTGGGAAGCTAAGCCAACATAATTACATCACTCACCACCAGTGAGAACTGCAGGAGGATCTACCACCTTATCTTGCTGGCAAATGCGATTTAAGGTAATTTAATAACAAAATTATGAAAACTACAACAGACAATTAGGGAAAGCAGGCCAAGAAAAATATACCTATATAGTAGGTTATCTGACTGAGACTAAGTTAATTATCTCTAAACAGTGACAGAGAACCTAGTCTTATTCAGATTAACAACTTCAGTGTGGTTAATATAACACATAAGGAACAGATAAGAAACCAACTTACTTCTAGAATCAAGATTTCATCTTGAATCCAAATATGTCATATGTTTCCATCACAAATTCAATTTTAAGCATTTATGGATGCTCAGGGATAATACCTTTTTCTCTTAGGCTATTTAAGATAATATAGATTATGTGCTTATGGTAGTGTCAATCTTGTTACAACAGGTTTACCCTTAAATTGAATCATTATGATAAAATTAAAAGTCAATAAATGCATAGGAAAGATATAATAAATACTTTAGACTATATTTGGGTTAGGTTAAATTAAAATTGAATTTGTGACAGAAACAAATTTCCTATTTAGATTCAGGACAAAATTCCAATTCTAGAGGTAAGTTTGTTTCTTAGCAATCTGAATACTTCATTCATATAAATCATATGAATATTTCATTTGTATTAATTCATATTCATACAAGTACTCAAGACTATCTACAGACAATTCCTTTGGAAAAAATCTAACAAATCCTCCTCCCTATTCGGAAGCACCCATGTTTTGGAACCATCCTAGGCCACTGTCATGGTTCTTATTTAGGTTTATCATGGTTCTTATTATTGTTCTTATTTAGCAGAGGATAAAACCTGGAAAGAGTGTGTTTTGATTCGCTTGAACTTCCTCCTCAATATTCTTTGAAATTCTTACCATTATACCCTTAGCTCAATTGTAGCAGCAGTCACAGTAATAGTATTGCTAGGATTCTTACTAGTAGTTGTAGTAGTTCCTCCAAAATGTCTCTATACTCCCCAATAACAAATACTATATGAAAACATGAACAATTTCATAACTTAAAGTCCTTTACACAGGGCTATGGGGTCATGTCATCCCCAACAGCATAGTTATTGGATATTTTTGCTATGCTGAACAAAATGGCTATCTCAAAATTTTTGATTGCTACGTATTTTCTCCACTACAGCATACTGACTTTTCATGAACTTGAAAAACATTTGTACTGTTAAATAAAACTTTCAAGAGCTGACATATAGCCCCAATAAGAGTTTGAGAAGATGCTTTCAATGTTTAAATCTGCTTCTTTTCTACTTATATAGTTCGGAAGATTTAAGAAAAATAGATTGTAACTTTAGACAAAATTCAAATTTTGTTTAGAATCTAGCTCAAATCCTTGGAACTGTCTTGCCAAGGCGGATAGTCCAAGATGTATAGACTCTAAGCCAAAATTTTCGTTTTTTGAAACTTAAGATAGGTACCTTTCATCTACATGGTACCATTTCATCAATCATTCTATATGAAAGCAAAGAATAGCCTAGTTCTTGACTATATTGAATGCCTTCATGGGCCTTACTTTAGGCTGTAGAATCATCCCTGTGGATAAAGTAGCAAAACATTTACCGCTTTTCCTAGCATTTCCAATTGGTAAAATGTATTTCATGTTCGGTAAAGCGCAAGCTAGATTCTATATTTTAGAGGTAGGGGGACTATTATATGTGTTAGTTTCTGTTTGCTTCTAGTTAAACTTAACTTATTTTTTATTTATTCATTTGTTGTGATTTCTATTTAATTTAAGTTTGATTTACTATATTGCTTATTTCTATCACTTTTTATGTTTTTATGTCATTATTTAATTTTTTTTTTTTTTTTTTTTAATAAGTGCTAATTTAAATTTTAAGCAGAATTCGAAAATCTAGTTAAATTTTAGTCTTGATTTTGTAGTCCAATTCTTTTGTATAGTTTCTCTACTAAAAAAAAATGGAAGGGATAAACAAGGTATTTTTAATTGTATAAATTTGAAATCTTTGTATTATTTTGAGTCTTTTATGGGGTTGAAGCCACCCTGACTCCCATAATGTGGGCATCTTTGAAGAGGGAAATGTTTTGATCGATCATTTTAGTAAAACAATCTTTTCATGTACAATTTTGTTGAAACTTTTAAGGCATTAAAATAAATACATGTTTAGGTCTTCTACTATAGGATTTGTGCTATACCTTTATTTTTTTCATAAAACAGTTCTCAGTCTTTTAGGAGGGTTTCTTTGTATTAAACCTTTGGGGTACCTTAAGAACAAAAAATAGCTTTATTGAATGTGTAATATGAAATTGTTCAGGGTAAGTTCTTGGCTGAACTTTTCGTTAAGATCAGCTCCCCCACCCTTTATCAAAGAATCGGCCGCCCCCCCCCCCCCCTAGACAAGAAGCTATGTACGCCCATGTAGAAGCTAAAAGACATAAAACACTGATTCTTTCACTGGATTTGAAGAGTAGCACCAATTGTTGGGGGCGAGAGGAGGTTTCCCCCATATTTTTTATTTCTGATTTTTATTTTTAGTTTGAAATGATTAAAAAAAAAGAATTCTGCATTTTGTTGGCTGAATATGGTAAATAGTTGTAAATTCTAGGATTGTAATGCCATTTCTGTATTTTGCTAAAAATTACATTTGTAGAAATTTCAGTTTCAATACCTAAATTTTCTAACATGATCAGTTTACTCATATGAACTAAATGTCTCTAGGCTATCAAAGATGAATTTTTGAAGTGTCATTGCTGATATTATGTGTAATATGAATAAATTATAATTGCTTCTTTCTGTCCAAAATCCTTGAATCTCCTTCTATTTACTTATGCTATGCAATATTGTTGTGTAGGTTATAGCGTAAAATTGAGACCTTAAAAGTTTTTAAACCTCAAAACGTATTGTTTACACAATTTTATGTGATTTTTTGGTTAAAAAACGGAAAGGAGAGCTTTTGTTCTTAAAACTGCTGAATCAAATGATACAAGTGTCTCGTCATTTTGGTGCAATTTATAGCTTTTGACGTGTCACATAATTGCGTTTTTTCTTTACAGGGAACAATCACCCTTTAAGGTCTTTGAAACTGGATTTTAACTCTATTTCTCACCACCCAGAAGTTGTTTTGTTTTTCTAATCAAATTATTGTAAGCTTTCTTTTATTTATGCTTGCATTTGCTTTATGCTCTAATCTTCACTGAGAATGAGCATTTCCAATACTCTCAAAATATTCATTTTCATTATCTCAGTTCACTGCTTCATAATTTTTTTTCCTTTGGTCTCAGTTTGATGTTTTGAATAATGACGTTAAAAAAATGTGTGTATGAATATATGAGAATCAGCTGAATACTATCACTGGATATTTATACTGTTGCCTTGTGTAACACCAAAACCATTCCAATTTAAAGGGAAACCGTATATTTGTCTTTTGCTGAGATTTAATTGGTGCAAGAAAGACAAGTGTTTCTTGAATGAATTTTTCCGTTAAATTTGTATCAGTTTTCTTTTTCATATTTGTCACTTTTCAGATGTTACATCTGATGGATTCCATGCAATATGACATTTATTAGAGTTTCAAATATACCTGTCACAGTCAGTTTTGATGAAATATTTGATGTTATTTTGAAGACTGGGGCTACTAGAGTGCATCAAGAGAAAACAACAAATGGACTTAACCCAAAAGGTTATGCCTGCTATGCTGAGTAAGTTTGCATTTAATTAATATGTATAAAGAACTCTACCCCTAACTGATTGAATAATTTTCTGTGTGGAGGGTTGAAAACAAAAACATTTTCACCTTTAGGTCATTATTTTTCTCATTTAATGTGGGGGAACAATTTCAAATAATACCAATAAGGATCCAGATTACCCCCCCCCCACTGTGTACATGCCTAGTTTTCAAATATACTTAAAAATGGTCATCCTCCCATTTCTTACAAGGTATATCCCTCATGCATTGCCATTGTGTATTAAATCCCTCATGCGTTGCCATTGTGATGCCATTCTGACAATTTTTGTCATTGGCTATTTGTTGACTGAAATAATGTTTTCCTGCCTTTTGTTTTGCTGAATATGATTTCATTGAAATGTCTCAAGGTTACCATTGTCAAGCTCTTCATTTTGACAAATGCTAAGCAAGGAGCAACTTTTGTCAATATAACTGAGGCTCTAAAGAGTGGAGTTTTGATAACAACATATGTATGAAGGGCTCAGATTTTCATATTTATTCCAAGTATGTAATACTCATTAACTATAAAGCCACAGTCTTGCTGGGTATTTAATGATCAAATTCGAAACATCAGAGAACACTAGAGCTGAGGTTTCAAGTCCCAAGTTTGATAGTACGAAATTTCGTACTATTTTTCCCAAGAATGATAACCTCAATTGTTTTTTCAGGTTAGATTGTACTGAACTAGTTATTATGTAATATCAGTAAATCTATCCTTTGAATCTATCGCCCTTATTAATTACCGTCTTAAGTTCTATTGCCCTTGTTAAGTGAAAGAAAAAATTGTGCTAAAAAAAGTGATATTTTGTGCTGCAAAACAACAGTCTCCAAGCACCAGAAAATGTCAAAGTCTCTCAAATACTTGCAACTTATCATCTCTGTAGTTACCTCTAGTGTATGATGAGCTAAATGGTTTAGAAAGACATCTACAGAAAAGGCTGTGACTTAATTATGCACTTTTAAGGGTTTAAACTTCAAGTAAAACATCGTCTGATTCTCACCCCCCCCCCCAAACCCGAGGGCTTGGAGCGATGCATGTATGTTTAAAGAGGATCATTTACCTTGAATCTGTTATACAACGTGCAAAACTAGGCGAAAAACAATGCATAGTGGTGTTTATCAATCCTCTGTTTTTTGTTTGACTAACACAATCCATAGTAAGTCAGCTAGTAGTTTTTTGGCATGACCAAATTCTATTACATATATCTGTTCTATTTTAGGTTCAATAATCAAAATGATGCTGACTTTGGTTTGCATAGCCTGCATCAGCTTCGTATCCATACAAAAAGATTAGTTGTAACTTATGCTGAAGGTTTGAGCCCAACTGTTAGGTAACTGGCTTTGATTCTTCCGTGAGGTTCACATTCATAAAACGGAAGTTGCTGCTTTCCAGACTTGTACACTAGATTTAATTTTCGCTGGGGAGGAGGGACACAATTTTGTTAAAACAATAAGATTTTCGTAATCACATAATAGCTCAAAAATCATTGACACAGGGGATATCATGACATGTCTTTAGGACGAAGAAGCAAAGACGTATTGGTATCTCCAGCTTGTTTACTAGAGGACTAGAAAAGGTTTGGTGGTAGCTAGATAAGGACATATTCTTACCTCTTTTCCTGTCAGAGAGAATTACTTTCTAGCTTGCCTTCACACATGTTACACATTTAAACCCATCTTATTTATGGCAGGAACCTAAAGTTTATAATTAGTAATAAAGTTATTAGTAAAATTAGTAATAGAGTTATAATTAGTAAAGTTAATAATTAGTAATTAGAATAGTATTTATTAAGAGTTTGGTCAGTTCATTTTGGATTTAAATTGTTCTCCCCTGGTTTTTAGCTTATCCTATTGTTGCTCCTTTTTTTTCCGTGTTTTAAAATTTACTTATTTTAAGTTTTGAATGAAGACTAAAGGTAGAAGAGGAAAAACTCCAAATTTGAACAAAAATAAAATAAAAAGTCAAATTCTAGTCAAGAAGCAGGTCCAAGGCCAGTGTAAAGGATGAGATAATACATAAATAAAGAGAATATTTAAATAAAGACAATATTTTGTTCGTCTTCTTCTTAGTGTGTCAAGTCTAATGGAGTCCACTTTGGTCTTCCTTTGGCTTCATGACAATTTTCTATCTGTCCAAATATTTACTACCACAAATTACAAACAAATATTCATCAACGCTATCTAAATTTTATGTTTGAAGCTTGCCAGCTGTTGTGTCCGTACCAACATAGGTGGCGTTTCCACCAAAGTTTGTGAAGTATTGGGTTGACTATTAGTCTGTTCGCGTCCCATGATGACTTTGCTAGGATTCTTTCTTTTATTTTTATTTTTGAATAAGCGTTTTCAAATTTTGATTAACATCACAGATTAATAGTTGAAGAGGAGAAATCCAAACACTTTTACTGTGAACTATAATTAATATTTATATTTCTTTTTTATGCTAATGTTTAATTAATATCTATTGATACTTAACTAGGGAACAGGATAATCAAATGGATTATATAGAGGATCTTAGTTAGCAGCATATATGGAACATGAGCACTATATTGCACACAAGTCAACGTGAATGACCTGTAAAAATAATTTTCTGTAAAAAAAAAACAACTCTTATTAGTATGATTTGAATTAGTGCAGCTGCCACTCGGCACTTTAATCTATTCAATCATGCTAAATGGGAAAGTTCTTGTTGGCTTTAATTCTTCCAGCACCGGCTTGGACGCAAAAAATTCACATTAAAGTTGCAAAACAGGAAAAAACAATTCTGAAAAGATTAACCTCTCGTTTTTGAACTATTAAAAGAAAAAAATATTCAGTATTTTGGTAGTTTTTTCGTCAAATTGGTATTCCAAAGCTTATATCACCCTGAGTGAGTTTGAGGGATTACCCCTTTTTTTGGTTACAAGCGTTGATTTCTTGATAATTGATTTTTCATATCGTTTTTATCATGGCTTTTATTTACTACATATTTATAATAATAATAAATACTTTTATTGTTATGATAGCGTCACAAGACAAGAAAATATAACACATAATAAAAAGTTTGTTTTATTAAGTACGTAAAAAAGAACGATAGATACCGTTACAATGCTTATTGGGGCGGAGGAATAAGGAATTGGCGTGACGAAGTGAGGATTTTTCTGCGTGTTTTCGGCCGACTGGTTTGTGTTTGCTGAAAATCCGCTAAATCTAGGATTAGCATCCGACTTTAGGCCATTTTTTTTCAAAGCGTATTGTAAGATGGCGGGGCCTTTTAGACAGCTTCTAAAGTTTCAGTGTCTACAGTCTGTTATCGTGGAATGTGTAACTTGCCGGATTTATTTTCAGAATGTGTTTTTATGCTGATTATTAAAAAGCCAAATTAATTATTTTCACATAAAAAGCTATTACCCAAAGACTGTTTGCATAAATAAAAAAGGAAGGAACGCGTCCCCCAAAAAAGCCGTTATCTTGAACAAAATTTTAACTTGAAATTCTCAATTTCTTCGGAACTCTAGAACAGAAAACATCCAGCTGTGACTTATAAAAATGCAAAAATTTGTGTTTTTCTAAAAAAAACGGTCATATATTTTGTTTTTCCTCTTTTTTTTCAGGGGTAATTTTGTCGAGCCACATATTGTAGAATATTGAGAGAGAGCTAATTTGAAAGCAAATTTAAAGCCCTGGTGGTCTTTATAGGCAACGGATGTGATCAAGCTACAGCTTATTATCAGTTTATTCCATTTCCTGCCAATTTAGGCCTAAATATGGTCAAAGTGCTATTGATCAAAAACTTGGAGACAATTAACTCACCATCGAAAGGTTATTTAATAGCCTCCCAGTTTCTGACAATGAATGGGTGGCGCGTTCCTAAATAGCTAGATAGTCCATAAAAAGTTCACTTTTTTTGTAGACTGTATGTCCAGTAAAACTAATGGTTGAATAGATACTGCATAATAGCAGAAGTAGTGTGGGGGTCTTTACATCTCTCTTGGGGGGGGGATAAACCCTAAAAAAATACTTTGACCCGTTTGTTTTAAGTTTTTATGAGTATTGCTTCGGATAAATACAACATAATACTTTATTCAATTTGAAAACGCTATGTGTTAAAAAAAGACGAAGAAGAGAATATAGGCACAGATAGCTTAACCATCTTCAAAAAGGTTGTAGAGATTCTTCCCAAATTGGTGTCGAATGCCTTAAAACTATTGCTCTTATGCATTGTCAAAAGAATTCAATCTTCTATGCAGGGAAGCACAAAAGACTAAGTGAAGCTATTAAAATGTGGGGCCCATGAAATCCCTTGAACTGTCTTTATTTTTGGATTAAGTGTGCAATATGGGTACTGTGGGTATATCAACTCCCTTCTTATTGGGAAACCAGTTATATTGACGGAAATGTTAGTTTTTGATGAGGGTTTTGATACAAGTTTGAACTTCAGTGTAATGGTGGGAGCGGGGGGAGGGGATGAGGGGGCATTAGCACTCCTGATATAGGATAATTTTATTTCTTATCAAGTTTTACAATTGTTCTTTATTTCTATTTGAAACGAAAACTGGTTTTTATCTAATTAGTCTCAAAGAAGTCCTTATTTTGAGTAGAAAATGTGTTTGAACTAGGCAAGCTCCTCAATTGACTACTACATGAGCTTCATACCTTCGTTTTGACTACCCTACTTTGTGTCAAAGAAATTCCAGTTTTTTTCTATTTTACGAATTTCAAGGATTCAATATATCACCAAGCTTATTATTTGGAAAAGGAAAATATTCCTCACTTAAAAATGACTAAACTGCTATCAGATTAAGACTTAGTGGTGATTTAATTGATTCATTATTCTCTTGCGTAGAGAGTTATTAGAGTAATAAAAACATAAGATTGAATAATAGCCACAGAGAATTCCAGTATCAATAAGACAATTTGTAAAAAGACTACAATTATAGTAACATAAACATTAGCTTAAGTGGGTGCGGTAGATTATTTTCATTCAAATGCTTATGGCTAAAAACTGTCGCCTCTTGAAAGCTTGTTTAAAATTGGGAACTGTTGTTTAAGAAGGTTGAAAAAGAGGTCTCAATTGACTTTACTTTGTCACAAAATAGCCGTAGCTTACTTAGAAAACTAGACATTCGAAAACTTACTTAGAAATACTAAAAACTAGTAACAAAATAAACTGCAAAAATTATATTTTTCGGCCGAAAGAATTATGTCGAGAAGGGGTGTGTGTCAAGCTTGATTTTATAATTTAATGGTCGAACATTTGTGAGCAAACTTTGAATAAACAAATTCACAGACGGCAGAAGAGGAGTCAATTGACATTATTTAATAATAGAAATGTCTAGTCTTTGTTTGATTCAGTTTAAAACTACAATGAAGAAGAAGTCGGTAACATAGAAATTTTGTTTACCAAGAAATACATAGTGTCTTCTGATTTACTTTGTTAACTAAAACTAGGTAATTTCAAAGTCCCATCAGAGCTTACAGTGGGAAATGTTTTGATTCATCGGAGAAACTATAATAATAAAGTGCATTGTAAGCAGGACTGATACATACCTTCGTTAAAGTGCTTAGCACCTGAAATCCATGTTTAATTACACATGGGAAAAAATGATTTTTTGAAAAAAAATTATTTTGACAAAGTTTGGTGTGTAGTATTATTGAACTCTCAAATGAATACTGGACGCTTTTACATTGTGAGAAAACGCTAGGGACTTCTTTTCAAACCAAAAACCATCTTTAAAAATGAAAGTTATTTGTGCTATATAATATCTTTATAACGAGGTTTTCTTTTTGTATTATAGAGATTTTTACCAGACTCTTTGTATGTCTGTTTTTTTTTTTTTTTCGTTCTCCTTTTTTATTGTCGCGTTTTTTTTGTTTTTTTTTGTTTTGTTTTTATATAGTAGAACAATTTTATTAGAAATAAACATTTCTTAATCAATAGCACAACATAAGCGAAGCTTGCGAGGCTGTGCTAAATTCAAAGAAAATAAAGAGACAATATGGAAATAAGAAAATATGGAGAATGAGACCATGAAAAAAGAAAAAAAAGACATAAGCAATGCACTACCCAAGACCAAAAAAAAAAGAACAAACAAAGAAATACATAAATATTACAAATGAATTACCTATGCAAAAATTATTTTAGTTAATCTGTTTCAAAAGTATACCTACCGAGCTACCCCACACGTAAATCAGACTTAAACTGGCCAAGGCTCTCTATTTCCTTGATATCTATACTCAATTTATTTCAAATATTAGAGTTCTTGGCTTGAGTACGCACCCGAAAATCACGTTTGTTACTTATGCAACACTTCTGTTGTTTTGATCTTTTTCGTTATTTTTGTTTTATTTAATTTTTTAAGTCTCATTGAGGAACAAGTCAATATGTTACCTGAAATATAAAAGGTTTATTTGAGTTTAATTATTTACATGATTGTTCTTCTTTACTCATTTTATTGTATCTTAAAATTCTTCTTCTTTTTTGGTTATTCGTCATTTCTTTTGAATTGATTTCGATCACAGACTTGACCTGTTCATATAGTAACTTAAATTTGTATGCTCATGGGTATACCTATACTCAACTGCAGGAGTAGGGGATGTGGGATGAACTCCTTCTGATTTAGGTCCAATGGCCCAGACGGAAAATTTTGACCTAATAACATTTTTTGGAGGGAACGTACTGCCATCTCCGCCCTCCTGAAAAAAAATCACAGGACTAGCCAGGTTGGATCTGTGTGCAACTATTTTCATTATAGATTTTTAAAAGATTTTTCACCTTCAACACACTGACAACCATTAAAACTTTTATATTTTGATTCTTACAAACGGTTGGCACTCTTTTACCAAAAACAGCTGCCTATCTCCATTTTCAATGTCCTCTGTTGTTTGTTCTATGGAGACCTAATCAATTTGCCTTCTGAATAGTTCATTCTTGTGCAGTTAGTTGTGTTTGTGATGAGTCTTATTCCATCTTTAGCTGTTGCAATTTCTTGCGGTTGTGAATGTTTTTATTATTCAACGCTCAGTGGCTTATGAAATAATTTAATTTATTTTTTTGTTCTAGCTCCAAAGAATCAGATGTTGGTAATATCGATCAAGTTCGTGCTCATCTGGATGAAGTAGCAATTTGCTCCAAGTTTGGCATACAGTATCCTTTTAATCCCAAATTACTTTATCTTTACCCCCCACCCAATCCAGATATCCTTTTAAATATAATTGATGCCCTAACAAAATATCCAAAGTTGTATAACCAAGTATTACATCTTATGAATAAGATGTCTTTACCTCCACCTTTCAGTAAGTGTGAGAACGCACAAAGTGTTTTGAAAAGGTTTGACTCTTATATTTCCTTAATTAATTTACCTGATGCAGTTCCTGCAACACCAGAAGATGAAAGTGAGCTATCTAGTGAAGAAGATGACTTATCAAAAAGGAAAATAGTCCTTGAAAACCTTGTACCTGAAACTCATTCTCCGCATAAACCTAAAAAGGCATTGAAAGCTGTCGCCCCTGTTGTCGCGATGAAAAGAAGGAAGAAGGAACCGGATGTGACAGACGTTTTTGACCCAGTATCATTAAAAAAACGAGCTTTCGAAATTAAAGCTATTAGTTTGCCGGAAAAACCAGGTGAAAGTGCAACCACTTTTACGGAAAAAATCCATGATACAGTTGGCTCCCTGCCAGAAGCTAAAGAAGTACAATCTGAAGGATTTGGAAAAATACCAGCCGTGAAGAAGAAGGTGGACGAATCAAAGGAAGAAGAAGAACATGAAGAAATTACTGAGTTCGTCACTCTTAAAGAATTGAGCAGTAATAGGGTCAAGCCATCAGGTTAGCACAGTACTATGTATTCATACTAAATTCTCACGATCTCATATGTCCATTTCAAAATTTTTAAGCGTTAAAACTTCAGAGTTTAAGGATAATGTTGATCTTTGCATAAATAATTTGAAATAGGGGATATATTATCCTCTGGAGTACTTGTTGTTTAGTAGAGAACCTACTTACTACAAAAACTCGTGAATCGTTTTGTGAAAATTGTTTACACCTAAAAATCTGCACCTATTATTAGTTTATTTGGATGTTTGTCCACATTCAAATTATTTTGTTTGTTTTGTCTCCTCTTCCCTTTCTTACTTCCAAAAATTAAACTGTTGCAAAACGAAAAGAAAAATATCCGACAAGGGATCCACTGTAATTAAACATTTCCGTTTTAATTTTTTGTTATGTTCATTGTTAAAATGTTGTTATAACAAGAGAGGGTTATTATTCCAATACTCATAAATGTTTACAGTTGTAATTGGGAACGATATAGACTTAATTTGCACCAGGGTTATTTTCGTAGTGGTAATTGAAATTGTGCATGGTTTCTTCCTCAACTCCCCTTTTGTTATTTCCATAGATTAAACTTATTTAAGCGAAAAGATGAGTATCTGATAAAGATTTGCTGCCATTATAATTTTTTACCTTGTTTTATATATGCTTCTTATTCTCTTTATTATAAGAGACGCCTTAGGTTGGCTTCGTGCTGGGAATGGTTGTCGGCGGTAGTAGGTCGCAACAATAAGGATTATAACGGTTGTAAGGGCTGACACTTTCAAAATTGTATGATTTTCAATCATATCTACGTGTAGGGAAAGGGGGGTGCCCCTGAGATTTCTCCTGAGAATATTGAATGATTATTGAAATTTTGGCAATATTTTATAGCAACACTTTGATGTGTTGGCTTAATCTTCAACAATAAAACATGAAAGTTGCTGTAGAGTATAGAAAGCTCGAAAATTATGAATGAAAAAAAAAAAAAAATCAAGAATGCCATTTAGAAGCAATTACTTATGTTCATGAGTGACACTTGCTTGACATATGTTTTGACATTCATGTTGGAACCGTGGAATTTTGCCAGCTCACTTTTTACTCATGGATAATGAATCAAAATTCACGCACAAAGTAATTCCATAAAAGTCAACTTGCAATAATGACATACAAGTGTCATTTGTAAGGGCTAAAACCCCTAGTCGCTGACCTTATCGAGCGGAGAGACGGGAACATAGAAAACAACTGATTGGTTGTTTTGCTAGTCGTCTATTTTCATAGCTAGGTAGGAGAGCAAAAATAATGTCATAAAGTATAAGCTGGAACAGTTTGTTCGTCGAAGGCTTAAATAAGGAAACAAAATCTTAAAACTAAGGATTCTATTTGAGTAACATGTTCCCTACCTTCTTTGAAGTAAATATGCCTTTGCAAAAATGATCAGTTTGATCAGTCGTGATATATCTTACTTGGAAGGAACATAAACTTAATAACCAAGTAAGATTTGTCTTCACTGGTCTAGGTACCTGACTATTAATATTAGAAGATTTTATTTATGGATACCAGATTAAAAGCACGGGATGTAAGTCCCACGACGACTAAGTCCCTCCGGGGAATTCAAAATTGAATGAATAATCATTATTTGAAATCCAATTTAAAAAACAACGAAGAAAAGCAGAAACTACGAAGGTAAAAACAACAAAAAGCAGTAGAATAATAAAAACATAAGCTGCTGACCGCTCCTTGGTCTTCCCACACCCCCACCTAAAAAAGGACGGCAGTTTTTTTTGTTTTTTTTTTGAGTAAACTTCAGTTCAATTAAAAGACAATTCAGTTGGTTGAAAGTTTTGCTTAACAAAGGTAAAAAAAAAATCCAATGCCAATTTGCCAAAACTTGCTAGCTAGAGTGGAGTGTTTTTTTGTTTTTTATGCCTAATATTTATTCTTTCCTTTGCAGACTTTGAGCTCGTTTCTGTTTTCAAGAACTGGGAACAGGGACAGCCGAGTTCACGTTTATATGTTAAGAATCTAGCAAAATCTGTAGAGGATTCACATCTGAAGCGTATATTTGGTAGATATGTCATTTGGACTTCAGAGGAGGAATGCCAAATGTATGTTTTTTTTTTTTTTTTTTTTTTTTTTCTTTTTTTTTTTTTTTAATGAGGTCTTGTGTTGTTACCAATAACGATTATATGCCTTAGTCTGGCGATTTATACAGATAAAACATTTGAAACTTCTGTTAAACGTTTTTCATTTGGCTCTTTGGGCGTTACTTCAGCTAGGATGAAGCGTAAAGTAGAGACTTATCAACCGATAGAAAAAAGATCCTCCAGAGCCATCGATGGCGTATAGGGCGTCAAATGGACGTTTCAGTCGTATTTCTTTTAGAAGGACATGGTGCAAGCTTGTCTACCAGCCTTTTGAAATCGAACCCTGGGTCTCGTATTGCCAAGTGGAGCATCAATCCATTCTAGCAGCACAGTTTACATGAACGGATACAACTTTTTAGTATATATTCTTGTCTACAAGTTTTCTAATGAAGATTTTCGGCAAGAGCAAGGTCATAATGGGTTATTTTCTTAAGCCTCGACTCTGGTCGTTGTAATATTAAAATTTCTTCAGAGGAGGGTTATGCCGAATCTTGTAGAAAGGCAACATTGTTGCCTTGCTGACTGAAAAGACGTTTACTAGTTGGACGTAAAGGCATCATTTTACCAGAACTTAAAGCCCTTACATCTATTAAAAAACAATTTTTAGTGGAGCTAAACGAATTCTTAATGCTCTGAAAAAAAAGGTAAATGCACTTTGTCATCAGCCTGATCATGGAGCTATATAATAGGTTTTCTTCGATGGAATATTATATAAAGGGAGTTCACTGTAGAGAATGACTAGTCAATATGTTAGAAAGCATTTATACAAAGAAAAAGCTGCCTTTTCACTTTTTATCTGCTGTGGGGAATAGGACATACAACTTTGTGTGTATGAGCCAAGTTGAATAAATGGGGTTTTAAGGTCCAGACTCCAGAATCTAGAGGTCCTATAGATTCTAGATTATAGACAAAGTTTGGAGTATGCAGTTCTTCAACTTCGTGTAATTTTTAACCTTGAAAGTATAAGTCTCATCTCGGGGAGGGGGTTAATCTCTATCATAGTGGTGTGGTAGTAAAGAGTGGTGTGGGCACAATGTTTTTTTTTTGTTTTTTTTTGGGTTTTGGTTTTAGACCAGGGCACTTCGTATCGAAGAAGGTATTGTTGACGCTTCGAAAAGGGCTCATTCAATCGGAAATTGAAAGAGCTAGTACCCTTCTTAACAGTCGAAAGTGATTGGAGGGCAATTAACAACCCTTCCATCCCCACCATTTCCCCAAACACATCCAATTAAAATTTTGAGGTTTCTATTTTGTTCAACGTAGCTGGAAGTTCTGGAAATTATGTAGTTAAAGTTTACAACCCCCCTACAGCCCTCAGGGCAAGGGTTGTAAGCTATGCCCCGGGGGCATACGAGGTATATATAGAAAAGGTGATCGTAGGAGGGGGCTCATTGGATTGGTTATTAGGAATGCTAGTGCTGTTTTTAAGATTCAGAGTGATCAGAGGGTGAATATCCCCCCCTCCACACTGATGATCAAAAATGAAGTCAAATAACCTTCCAAGCATAAAACTACCACAAATCACTATCAATAAATAAATGAAACTCAAAACGAGCAGAAATTAACATGAGTAGGGCTGATAATCTCATACCTTCTCAAGACCAGAAACACAATTTGCGCTTTACTGAGGGCAGAATGCGTTGAAATGTTTTCACTTTTTTTACTTTCAAAAAAATTATCAAAAGTCTAAGGAATAAGTATCAGTATATGTCAATAAAAACTGACAATCCACTGTCATTTTTTTTTTTTTTTTTTTGAGAAGCGCAAATTGTGTTCTGCGCAAATATTTATTGTAATTTCTGTTCGTTTTGAGTTTCATTTATTTATTGATAGCGATTTGTGGTAGTTTTACGCTTTGAAGATTATATGACTTTATTTTTGCTCATTCTTGGCTTAATGGAGCTCTTTACCTTTCTTTGAAAAACCTTTTTTTTTTGTGGATGAAGTTTTTAAATTAATATAAGAGAAAGATATTGGAAGTGGACTTAGGTTTTGTTTGAAAAAAAAACCTTCGTTTTTGGAAGGCACTCGACTTTGGCCATAAAATTTAAAGATGCTGTCGTGCCCACCTTATATACTTTTGATTATCAAAAAAGAGTTTATTGAGAAGAGGTTTCATTTACACGGGTGCTGTTTGAAATTATGAAGTTATCCTCTGTTGTCCCTAAAGCGAGGGGGGAGGCTATATAGTGTATTTTAATACACTGAAATGTATCTAAGACAATTTTATTTTTTCCACTTAATTTTATTTAGTTTTTTTTTTTTGGGGGGGGGGTGGTGGATAGTAATTGTTTCTGTCCAATTTGGTGCCAATTTACTTCTAGGTCTGAATGCTTAAACCTTTTAGGGAATTTTCCCCAAAAAATGTTTAGATAAAGATAACTTCAGATACCATGTATATCCCAAAGATCTATGCGTGCATCTAAATATGAGTGGAATAAAGTCGTTATTAGTGCAAAGCTTGATTCTAGTGACCATTTGTGTACTATTCCCACTTACAGATGGGTCTCTCGTTATTCTGCTATTATTACTAATGTAAATTATAAGGTTCATTCGTTCTTCGAGGAACTATTAGATAAAGTTCTCCCTCGGCAACTTGTCCAGGCTGATGTTAATCCTGTTACGTCGTCGTGTATTAATGATGCTATAAAAAACAATTTAAATCAAATTCTTTGGGTATTAATGGATTTCAACAAAACACATGAATTACTGATTCAGTTGCGCTCATGCGACACTTGCAGCTCCTCCTCCAGATGCGTGTGATGTCATCAGTTGTTCTGGATAGTTTTCTTTGCGGTTTGGTTACGTCAATCTTGAAACGTGGAAAGGATCATAATGCCTGTAATTCATACCGACCTATAAATGTAGCATGTACAAATAGTAAAGTTTTCAAATATGCTCTTATATCTTCGCTAACTTGTGTTGCAAAAAATCATAAAAATCAGCTTGGCTTCAAGCGATGCATTGGCTGCGCTCATGCTCACCGGGGAAAAAAGATTCTCCTGAATGTGGTAGTGAGATTCATCTCTGTGTACTAGACCTTTCAAAGGCTTTTGGCAGTGTTGTACATGCCTAAACTTTATTTTATCCATTTTTCTAATGAAGTGAGTTTTTCAGTTATTTTTGTTTCAAGGTATTAGTAGGAAGGCGCGTATTTATGGCTTATAGTAAAGCCATGTGAAAGTATCTGTATGATGCGGTGGCTCTAAAAGGATTGATTTTGTTCGTGATTCATTTAGTCAAAATGGTCTAACTTTAAGTATAGAAAAGTGTGATTATTTATGTTTCAATTCCCGCGCATCGTCATCCCCACTGGAATGTTCTGATTTCACTATTCTTATTGTTTGTTCTTTGAAATGACTTGGTATTTTTATAAGCTCCCGCATTATGAGGGTGCGTAATAAGCCTGTGGATGAAAAAAGATTCAAGTTGGATATTCTAAAATTGTAGCAAATAGGGCAAAATTTAACTGGAAAGCTTTATGCAAGTTATATTCAAATTTATGCGATCATGCTGTGCTTTTTCCTGTTGATGTTTTAGTATGCTAAAATGCCAGGATGTTAGGCGCCTGCGCTCGTGTTACTTTTGATATCTTAAGTCCCTTCTTTATTTTCCTTCACGCACTCGGAACCAAAACTTATTCATAATTATAGCGCATCTGAAGTGACCAATAAGCTTGAGCTACTTCACTTTAAGCTGCAAAAGTCAGCCCCTGGCAAGGTCAGGCCGCACCACGGGCTCATCATTTTTTGATTTGTAGAGTTTGTGTTGTGAGTTGTTTTGTCTTTTTTTCTTTCATTTCTCTTTGTAGTATGCTTTTCACTTATAATATTAGTGGGTTACCCGTAAATTATTATGATTACTTATTGGCAACAAAGGTCATACCACAAGTAGTTTATTTGTCCTGAAAAGTTGGTGCTTTTCTCAGAGGGAGGTTGACGCTCAACTGCCACAATATGTACAGTATTATTTGTGAAATCTAGTTTTGAACTACTAAATTTTATCCACAATTTTCTTATGGTGTCTAGGGACGGAGAAGAGGATGGAGACAACTTCATCCGTTCTCTGTGGGATATGTGCTCGCAGGTCCAATTCCTACAAAGGACGGATCAGAAAATTACTTGTGGGGATTGAAGGGGGGTTGAAAACAGGAATAGAATAAACTTTTAGGTCATAATTTTTCAGTTCTTTAGATATGGTCCTTGAGACCATTGTTTGGGGGGGGGATCCCTATACCCCGCCACCTATACTAAGGGGTACGTAGTGTCGTACCCCCTCCCCCCTCTCTCTCTAACATAAACTAATGTGGCAAAAATCATGATTCCTAAATTATCTATAGTTATTAATTTCCGACATAGTGCAAAAAAAACAAAAAAACACCCGACAAGTAGAAAACCTGTTATTGTCAGACTACCTTGCTACAATTTGAATAAAGACAAAGAAAACAGAGCAAAGGTACAATAGCGCTGAAGAAAAAAAAAATATGTTTATTTTGGTGACGCACCAAAACTACAAAATACGTTTTTGTTGGGTTGTTCTTCATCAACATCGTTACTCGAGGCTAATTGCGAACAAAATCACGCCAAAGGAAAGAAATTATGAAAGATGAATAGTATTACAGAAATATATAATGACTAATGATTCACCGACGTGCATCTTTTCTCAGGTTTGATATCCGTCATATGAAAGAAGGAAGAATGAAGGGACAAGCTTTTATTTCATTGCCCAGTATTGAAAGAGCAGCAGTGGCCCTAGAAGAAACAAATGGATACATGCTCCATGGAAAGCCTATGGTTGTACAATTTGCTAGAGCTGCTGCCGCCAAGCAGAAGGAATCATAGACCACGGAGAATAGGTGTATTTAAAAGCAAATAACCGTGAAAAATCTAAATAGCTCAACATAGTTATTTGTTATCGAATTTGACTAATAAATCGATTGAAATTTCACGTGCGGTAAGTTTCACGAATTGTTTTATACCAAGTTTACTATAGAATAAAAATATGTTTCTTATTTAATTCGTGCGATGATTCCTATACTGAACTATTTTTTATAAGGCTCAAATTTGGGAGAACTTTTTTTTGTCAAACACGAAAGTATTCTGCAACTCGAGAACTTAACAGCAGTTGTATCTTGATTTAATTGAACTTGAGAGCTGGACTTACTGGACAACTAGCGACTTTCGATTGGAAGTAGTTTTGTGGGAATACTTGAAAGGTGACCAATTCCAGTAATAAAACCTGTTTCCACCCTCTGTACAGAACTAAATGGGTTAAGGGGAGGAAAATAAAAGGCGAAGCTAAAACACTAATTATAAGAAAATGCACAAAAAAGACAAAAATATAACTCAATTGCTTATATGACACAGTTCATTATTCACTATATTTTTGCGACGGTGACGAATTCTCTTCAAATAACTTGTCTATTTCAAAGACGTAAAAAACACAACAACTCCTTGAACTATAATGATTACGAGTCTACATTGGCGCTTACCAAATAAGAGGAGCAAAGATCGGTTTATCATACGCTTTATCCATTAAAAACAATCCCAAGTGCGACAAGGGAAAGATATGAGTGACAAAAAAGCATTATACAGCCTTCCCAGGGTTATTGCATGAAACTAGTCTTGCAACCCATAACTCAGAAATTTTTGCTGCGCTAACGCGGATAGTCTCATGAGAAGACTAAGGGAAGTTGAAAAAGAGAAACCCCTGTTTTTGGTCAAGTGACTTTAGAGCCGATCCCAACGATACCCGAGCAGATCGTTTGAAGATCATCAGAAAGTAACAGTACGTAATATATCGTAAGTAACATATCAATACAATAAACAGGCCGTGTTTGTCTATAGAGGTTGCAGAGTTTAGAGTTTTTACCCTTAGTAAGGTATAAGTAACGAGCGTCTGGAGAGAGCAATGGAGACATTGTGCTGAGTAATGTAAACAAGAAATAGCAGCGATAAACGGGTTTCAGAACACGTTTAGATATAGTGTGGTTCAGTATTTATTAAATTATCAAAGCTTAAATGTTTAACATTTAAGCGCGGCAAAACTCAAGCAATTAGGTATCTATTGACCAGATAAACCTACTTCTTTTCAAGCCGTTTATGACAATAAACAGCAGAGAATGATGCTTGTAAAAAGAAACTGAAAAAAATATATAATATTGGTAACAATATCTACTGAAAAAGTATCTTCTTTTTGTAATTATTCTGAATACGAACAGTTTAGTGTTTTAAGTTAACCGTCGAATGTTATAAGCGTAAGAAAATTTACACAGTTGTAGAAAATTGAGAATATACCCCCTCAAAAAGAGGCAACCCTATACGAGAAATTTCAAGCCTCAATATGAAATGGTGATTTCCCAGGGGAATATGATAGCGGATGTGCGTATTTTTTTTTTTTTTTTTATCTGGTGTAATCACATCAAACAAATGGTCGTGGAGCATTGAAAGAAGGCTAATTTGAACGAAAATTTGAAATTTTAGTTTTTTTTTTCAAGTAACGAGAACTATAATGCTGTAATAAAGGGACAATTTCTGTAACTGTGCTGTAAAACGGTGATTTTGGCCCAGACAGGATGAAAACGCTATTTAGCAAAATTCTGCTGTTGAAGGAAAATGGAACCTCCCAGTTTCTGATACCGGAGTGCCGCGTGCTGAAAAGTTCGTGCCTATGTATATAAATAAAAAAAAAATAAAATTAAAGTGCAAGCTTGAAAATTAACTTATGCAGATTATTCTGTATATGAGACCCCCTCCCTAACACTGTTTTTTACGCTAATGCTCTAATACTGCTTTACTAACAACATTTCGTGTGCAACAAGTATACCAAGCTGGTAAGTGCAAATGCTTTATCTAGTGATTACTTTTGAAACAATTGAATTGAAAATGATATTACTTAAATAAGCCCTTCCATGCTTTGAGCATTTGAAAAAAAAATTTTTTAATGTTTCTTATGCTGGAGCATTTGTTGTTGAATTATCGCGAGGGGGATAAGCGTAAATATCGTTGTTTGTGCGGGGCAGCCCACCTCACATAAATATATATTTCTGTTCGTTACGAATATTAATGTCCCTCTTTAATTTTATTTGAAGAAACTTGTTTTTCTTAACTTCTCTGCCTTTCAATATCAAGTCTAAGTTTTATCCTAAATATGAGGGGGACTACTATTCCCTCAACTCCCGACATTTGTACTTGAGGGCAAAAACCCTTGGTTTTACCAGTAAACAAGGAAACATGTTAAGAAAACGATTTTTACTTCAGAATGTGTAGAATAATCCTAGTCAACACATTTTGCAGAGGGAGAACTCGGCAAATCTTCACTTCTTTCACTGTTGTACAATTTTTTTTTAAAAACAAAATTCTGAAAAATAACATGGATTCAACTGCATTTTTCCGTTATAATATATATATATATATATATATATATATATATATATATATATATATATATATATATATATATATATATATATATATATGTAATTAAACACCATCAGTGCCATCTAATAATTTGTCACAAAAACTTATGAATAGACAAATGCTAAAAATTAGGTTAGGTTTGGCTAGATTAGTTAGATGGTGATTGGGTGTTGTTTATAATCGCTTTTCAAGACTTAGAGAATAGACACAAATAGTAAAAAATGTGATAGAAAAACTGGAAATACAAGGAAAATAGTGAAGATAAAGATTCTACCCCTGCAAAATATGCTAACTAGGATTACTCTGCATATTGTGAAGTAAGAATTGTTTTCTTAACGCGTTTCTTTATGTACTGGTAAGAATCCTAGGCTAATACCATACTTGAGTTTAACCTTTGCACAAAAATGCTTCGAAAGGAGAGTTCATTTAGGTGCATTTGATTTTCAAAATAAAAGAGAATTTTCCCAAATAAGCTGGAATCGAACCCCGCAATTTAAAAACAATTGTCTCTGAAACAAGAAAGCAGCTTTTGTCCCCTGAGCACCCATATTTTCATACTTCATCCTATATTTCCTCCAAATAAACAGGATCAGAGGTGGAATCCGTATTCATCTGAAGCACTTCTGTAGTGCAATCTCTTAGACTATTATTAAAGAGCAATTAGGTCTTTAAACATTCGTTTGAATGAACCTTTTGTTTTCGGCAACACACGACCACTGGTTCAGTGCTTAAGAAACGTTTCATTTTATGTTTTTCCCAGCACGGATGCGTGTTTGTTTGGGCTTAATATATATTATTATGCCCATAGTGAGTTATATATAGTTAGCTATATACGTAATATAGTAATATTATAACATAATATAGTTATATAATACAGTATGTTATATATATATATATATATATATATATATATATATATATATATATATATATATAGTATGTTATATATATATATATACATATATATATATATATATATATATACATATATATATATATATATAGTATGTTATATATATATATACATATATATATATATATATATATATATATATATATATATATATATATATATATATATATATATATGTATATATATATATTACCCTGAATGTTGACATTCACCGGTGAATCTCCGAAATACCTTTTTTTTTTTCCCTGGATTTACTGAGCGTTGTTAGTCAACTTTTTCAATTTAGTGTAAGGTTTGATGATGACAGGTTAGGTTAGCTTAGGTTTTTAGCCCATTTCTGTTATTTATAACCAAATTTAACCTAAACTAACATAATCTAACCTATCTTTAACTTTCAAACAGTTCGTGGTAACGAACTGTAGTAAGGAGCAACCCGGCTCAATAGTAAACGAAACTCTAAAAAACGGAATTTCGATACTAAAGGTATATCAAAAGAATTGGATTTTTATGCTGATTTTAAATATATAAGTTTCATCAAATTTAGTCTTTGTCATCAAAAGTTACGAGCCTGAGAAAATTTGCCTTATTTTGGAAAATAGGGGGTAACACCCCCTAAAAGTCATAGGATCTTAACGAAAATTACACCATCGCATTCAGCGTATCAGAGAACCCTATAGAAAAAAATTCAAGGTCCAATCTACAAAAATGTGGAATTTCGTATTTTTTGCCAGCAGACAAATCACGGGTGCGTGTTTATTTGTTTTTTTTTAGTTTTTTTTCCCAGGGGTCATCGTATCGACCAAGTGGTCCTAGAGTTTTGCAAGAGGGCTCATTCTAACGGAAATGAAAAGTTCTAGTGCCCTTTTTAAGTGACCAAATAATTGGAGGGCACCTAGGCCCCCTCCCACGCTCATTTTTTTCCCAAAGTCAACGGATCAAAATTTTGAGATAGCCATTTTGTTCCGCATAGTCGAAAACCATAATAACTATGTCTTTGGGGATGACTTACCCCCCACAGTCCCTGGGGGAGGGGCTGCAAGTTACAAACTTTGACCAATGTTTACATACAGTAATGGTTACTGGGAAGTGTACTGATGTTATCAGGGGGATTTTTTTGGTTTGAGTGTGGGGTTCAGGGGAGGGGGCTATATGGGAGGATCTTTCCTTGGAGGAGTATTTCATGGGGGAAGAGAAATTCAATGAAAAGGGCGCAGGACTTTCTAGCATTACTATAAAAAAAAAACAATGAAAATATAAACAAGAAAAAGATTTTTCAATTGAAAGTAAGGAGAAGCATTAAAACTTAAAACGAACAGAGATTATTACGCATATGAAGGGTTCTAAAAATGCTTTAGCATAAAGAGCGAGGTATTTAGGAGGAGATAAATACTTCGCTCTTTATGCTAAAAATTTTTTAAATAATTTCAACTATTTATTCTACGGCCTTTCTGATTCAGGGGTCATTCTTAAAGAATTGGGATAAAACGTAATGTAAGTTACGTAAGTTATGTACGTTTGTTACGTAAGTTAATTCTTAAGTTACGTTTTTTTTTTACTAATAAAAACGTTCGTTAAAAATTAAAAGATCTAGTTGCCTTTTTGAGTAACCGAAAAATTGGAAGGCAACTAGACCTCCTTCCCCACCCCTTATTTCTCAAAATCGTCTGATCAAAACTAAGAGAAAGCCATTTAGCCAAAAAAAGAATTAATATGCAAATTTCATTTTAGTAATTTATGTACGGAGAGCCAAAATCAGACATGCATTAATTCAAAACTTTCAGAAATTAAATAAAAAAAAACAAGTTTTTTTAAATGAAAGTAAGGAGCGACATTAAAACTTAAAACGAACAGAAATTACTCCGTATATGAAAGGGGCTTTTCCTCCTCGACACCCCGCTCCTTGCGCTAAAGTTTGATTCTTTCTCGCAACTCTACTTTTTAAAACAATAAAAAACTTTAGCGTAAGGAGCGGGGTGTCGAGGAGGAAAAGCCCCTTTCATATACGGAGTAATTTCTGTTCGTTTTAAGTTTTAATGTCGCTCCTTACTTTCATTTAAAAAAACTTGTTTTTTTTTTATTTAATTACCATCATAGCTTGTATAAGACTGAAAAAGCTGACTTGCAAAGCTAATTGAAACCAATGAAGTCTACTAATTGAAGTAGAGAAAAAGGAATTTCGGACATTCATGGTAACATGAAATAACGAGCCGTTAAATATGGAGCCGTTTTCGAGAAAAATAGATGAATACATATACAAATATTGCTCACATATAAAGATAGCATATATATATATATATATATATATATATATATATATATATATATATATATATATATATATATATATATATATATATATATATATATATATATATATATATATATATATATATATATATATATATATATATATATATATATAACACTTGCGGCATTGCTCAATAAAACTGAACTACCGGAATTCCAATCCTATCCTTCTATAGGTAGGCCATTCCAATCCTATCAAAACTAGGCTATTTTTTATTTTATTTTTCGTAATCATTTTTTTTTCTTTTCATTTTTTTTATGCTTTTAATTTACTTGACATAATTCTATCATTATTCCTGAAAATTTTTGTCTCAGTGCTTTGCTATCCGTCAAAAACCGGACAGGAACATTGAAATATCGACTGCTTTCTCTACTTTAGCAGAAGTATCGTATTAACAAAACTATACGATTTCATGAGTTGTAAAAAGATTTTCTTGTCCTTATCAATTATATTTGATCATGTTCATTTTGTTCAATTGAATTTGAGCATCGAAAAAGAGAGGGTCAGTTTGACAGCAGGATTGTGTTTTTTTTTCTTTTGCTATTCTGTTTATTCTTTAAATGTCTTGAATATAAAGAATTTCAGTTCTAGGGAGAGAGTCATCCTGTAACGAAAAAGGTATATTTTACCGGGTCATTATAAAATCAAAACATGATATCTATGTAGGGAGGCTAGATGTAGAGAATGGTCCCTTAGTAACCGAAAGACCTTAGGAAAACCCTAATTTAGCGGCTTTTGAAATCTTGAAAAGTTGTTGACCTAGGACAGGTAAATGAGGCTGACAGGAATGAAAATAGAGCCCAACATCCCCCCCATGCAACGTGTTTTCAAGTTCCTATGTCTATTCCTTATAAGTAACACTATAGCATTGCCTATTGTAAAGGCCATAACGCTTCAGTGATTTCTTATTTCCAAGGAAGGGATGGTATTGTAAACTTTGGAGTAGGCTCATTCGACTGAAAATCGGAGGTTCTAGTACCCATTTTAAAGAGTCAAAAATGGTCCGAGTGTAACTAGCCCACAACACCCCCCTCCCTATACACTCTTTTCCCTAAATACATTCAATACAAATTTGAGTCATCATTTTGTTCCAAATAGTCCAAAAATAACAATAACTGCGGGGTTGATACAACCCCCAGAGCCCAGGGGCAACTGCTGTAAGTTATGTCCTAGGGATATGTAAGTTTTTATGGAAGGGTGGTCGTAAAAACCTTGTAGGATGGTCATTTGATTGGCAATTGGAACTTCTAGTGCCCTTTAAGAGTCAAAAGTGATCCGAGAGCAACTATCCCCCTCCGCATACCTTCTTTCCCCTAAATGCATCCGATCGAAATTTAGAGACAGTCATATAGTTTTTATAGAATGGGTGGTTGTATAAGCGAAGTGGGCACAATGTATTATTTACTTTTTATTTTCACCAAGGTACTTTGTATAAGAGGAATTGTCGCAGAAACTTCAAAAGGGGCTTCTTCGATTGTAATTGAAAGTTCTATTGTCCTTTTTACTTTCTTAGCTTCTAGAGCAGAAACTAAGAGGAGCAGGGATGATGCCCCTCGTATCTTCTGAATACCAGAACATAATTTTTATTTTTCTGAAATAAAATACACTTTAAAAGTTTTCTCTTTTTTAACTTTGGTGAATCCAAAATTATCGAGATTTTGAGGAATGAAGTATATACATTAAACTGTCAATCCACATTAATTTTTTTTGTTAATCTTGGTCATGATTGTGATTTATTTCTTATTTTCTTTCGACAGGATGAGACATAAAAACATAGCTCGAAACAAGGATTGTTTTCAGTGAAGTGTAAATTATGTTTTGATCTTAAGAAGGCTCGGGGGCGTCAGACCTGTTCCTCTGAGTTTCTGCTGGTTTTGAGTCGCTCGGTTCATTTACAGTAATTTCTGTTTGTTTTGGGTTTCATTTATTTTTTTTTATTGTGTTTTATGGTAGTTTTACACTTGCAAAAATTAGTTGACTTTATTTCTTTTTGTCTCTGGCTTAATGTAGCTCTTTCCTTTTCTGTGAAAATCTTCTTTTGTGGAAAAAGTTTTCTAAAATTGACATTCATGAAAGAAATAATCCTTCCTGGTTTCAGCAAAATTTAAGCACGTGAGATCCATGGCCTGGCTGATCTCCAATTGAGAGCCCTGTTGACGATAATCAGCATTTAATTAGACAAAAAGATCTTACTAAAGCACTATGATCGCCCTTAAAGCGACATATTGGAATCAGTTTTATTTTGTAATATTTGAGATTAATCAAGCAATACTTAATCTATAATCGTTTAATAATTTATTAAACAATTATCTTTTTTTTTCAACAAAAAGCCTGATCAATTTTTTTGCAGTTTCAATTAAAAGTTGATTATTTGAATACCATGGGACGAGACCAGGTCCATCTATAGTTAACAAAAATTTGGATAATTCTTTTTTAGTATTGTGACATTGAAATATCTGTCAACATTCCACAATGTGTTAACATTAATATAATGGTATTGAATTGTACATATACTGCACATCTATAGCTAGAAAATAATAAAATTTCAATGAGGTATTCTACCTCTCGTCAGCACCTTACAGTGGCAAAATTTGCAATCCCATTGGAATTTTCCCACCTTAATGCGAAAAGATCGCCATATTTACAAAATCGTAACTTGAACATTGGAAATCTTGGGATACGAGTCGATATCCAGAACTTTTATCGCAATTGGCTTATGAAATACAAATACAGCTCTTTTCAAGGAATTTTTAAACATCTGCATTATGTGCAGTTCAGAATGGTATGTATGTCTTGTAGTTTGGAAGGCAGTGGGTCAAACTACCTGTATTCAGAGTGTGAACTTTTCTTAGATGTTGTTAGATGGCTCACTATCTTGGCCATTCAGTATAAATTTTAGAATCAAATTTTTAAACCACGACATTCATATGTGCATGGAACACATTTAACAAGTTTATTCTTTGAAAAAAATTGAACTGATTAGTCTTTCGAAAATTTGACATTTTTTGATAAAACTAAAGTCGGTTCTCCGGTACCTGGGCCGGGCCTGTTTGGATCTAAAGTCAGAGCAGCAAGATTGCTAACTTCAGCATTCAAGAAATTTAAAAAACTTGGATGCCAACTGCTAATTTTGAATGCTTACGAAAATCAACAAAATAATGCAGATGGGCTGCTTGTGTCTATGTATATACAGGGTACGAATGATATCATTACTAGGTAAATTTGTTACGCTATGAAAACAGAGTTCAAATTGTATTGCAGAAGAAAACAGGGGACAAACCTTCGTCGATGTATTACCTCCCACCCCAAGAAGCAAAAAATATGAAGTTTTAAGAATTAAACTTTTGTCTTTGCCAGATAGTATCGATGGCAGCTCCAGCTAATATACAGGGAGATACCATCATTTCATGTAGTTTATTTGTTGGCTTCCAAAAGATACTAGAACTATCGAGTTGCTATACTAGCTTTAAATGTCTGTGGGTCCGTAAGTTAGCAAGCAGCTACTCTTGGTTTAGATCCGAAGGGGCACCAACCCAGGAACTGAAGGTCTGATTATAGCGAAAACGATGTTTACTCAATCGTGTTAGTATCCGTTATGAAAAATAATTCTCGTATAAATACTTTCATATAGAGTAGTTTTAGCGTGTATTCTTCTCTTCAGAGTTGACTAGGATTTCTACTGAACAAAAAATAAATACTTGCAATTTAATTAATTACTGAAGCTTTAAAGTTGAATCAAGGTATCCAAGCATAAAAATGAAAGAATAGGAAACCTATGTTAAACACCAAGCGCTTTTAGGAGGTCTTCCGCACAATGACCTAGTTTTTCCGGGTCACTAACTTTTTTCAGGTTGTTAAGCAACGGAGTGAACTCAAGACTCAACGCGACCAGCTTCATTCTTCCCTCTTGCAACATTGTTCCAAGCGCAACTAAAATTCTAAACTGACTTTCTTGATCACTACAATTTTCGAGTAAGGATCGAATTATATCGAGCATTGATGCTTTAGTTTCCATACTAAAATCATGTTGCATGTTAAGCACTGATATATTGAGCAACACTGTTGATAAGGCTATATTCAGCTGCTTCCTTTGGCTGTCACTGGAGTTTTTACAGTTTTCAATGATGTCGATAACAGTAAGAAGTATTGTGTCTACTTCGGGCAAAATGATTTTTTTTCCAATTGTACTCGTGAGAAGATTAGCAATGATACGAGTACTAAGCATGACATTCACTACACCAGCGGATGGAATGAAATATTTCTTCAGTAATTCAGTCAAACCTAACGGTGTTAATGTATCGACAAGTTTTTGGGTAAAATTTTCTTCGATTACCGCCAGTCGGAGCAAATCTAGGACAGGAAAAATGTACTCTGAAAAGAAAAGCAAGTTAGTCTCTTACAAATAGTTTTAATCAGAATAAATAATTTAAGACTACCACTTGGGGCTACGCAACTTTCTTTGATTACTTTTGTCAAATAATTTTTTCTTTTTTCGATATTAATGCTAAAATACTTTTTGGCACAGAAAAAAAGAAAAGAAAAACGACCAAGCAAAGATTCTAGGCTTTCGATATGTACGTGTCATTACTATCCTAAAAATCCTGGTCAGCCAAATCATTTTTTTCCTTAGAGTCAGCAACAATGAAAGTAATACCATAGGACACATAGGCGGCATAACAAATACCACAGTAACTGGTGTATTGAAAGTTCTGATTGGATTCCACGTTCAAATTGGTTTCAAATTGTTATCTCTAGTCTATTATAAACTCATATGTGTATGCTTCTTAATTTTGGCTAGATTATTTTTATTTTATTTTAAAGCTGAATTGAATTTTGAGATTTTATTGCCGCTTACAGCTAAATACTAACAGATCCACTGTGATGCTTCCATAGCAGAGCAAAGCTATTTTCTAAGGGAATTATTTGTTAGTGTACAAGTTATTATCAAGCAAAGTAAAGAATTTTGCCTGAAAGTAGTCTTGTTCTGGAGAAACTTAGTTTAGCTTATGTTAGTAACTTAGTTTAGCTATATATTCCTTCCCAATTATCCAAAAATATCACTTTTTGATTTATTTGTTTATTGAATCGGGGTAGTAGTGACAACCTTCCCTTAGCTTGCTACAGACATCTGGCGAATGCTTGGTGACTCTCACCTCTTTTTGAGGGACAATTGCTGCTTGACTATGAGGGCTGAAGCCGGCTGGTGGGGTATTCGGAATGGGAGAAAGACGATGGTTGAAACTTTGATGCTACCAATGGAAAAGAGGCAAGAAAAGGATTATGAAGACCTATCTCAGTTACCAAGCCCGAGGGGCATCAATTGCCCAGCGCTATTGGTGCAATATTATTATTCCTTTTGGTGTGGTGACAACAGGCCTTTCTGGCCTGAGCCTCAACTCAGTTTTACAAGTCCACACACAACAATCATAATTTATTTTATTAGACATTACGAACTTGGTTTAATTACACAGCGTTCACAAGTATATCTAGTATAGACATATGTGTGCCGAGTGATGAATATTCTAGTCACTTCTATTCGTAAGTAAAATTTGATGCTTGACTGCAACAAGTTAAACCCAAGCATCCAGTTCTAGACTGTAGAGCTCTGTGTTCAGAACTTCTAATTTTACTAATCAGGAAGCTTCATTTGTCATTATATTTATCATTTACACTGAATAGTGGCGTTCAAAGCCATTTCTAAATGTGTTTCTATGACGAAGCAAATGCATTACCAACCAAATTTACTTGGGCATGGAAGTCTTACTGGACCTGTAAGTTCTTTATCAAAATTTTGGTCTAAAACGATTATACTCAGGATAAAATAACACTGAATTTTTCACAAGATTGCATTGGCAAGCATCAATCCAAATCTATAAAAAGTTATATATATATATATATATATATATATATATATATATATATATATATATATATATATATATATATATATATATATATATATATATATATATATATATATATATATATATATATATATATATATATATATATATATATGTAAAGATCTGATGATTGCGTCTGCGAAACGGCACAACAAATAAATCCTTTTTGAGAACAGAATGAGAACGGAAATCGTTGCCAGGTTGAAAGTTAGTAGGAATAAAGAAATTTGAACTGACATTTGCTGGCACAATCATGGTAGAAAATGGAGAGACAATTTTACCTTTTAATATCTATATACCTTTAATAGCTCAAACTTTCAATTAAATTAATTATTATTTAAATTTTACAAGTTTATTACGGTGACAAAAACCCAAGATCGACAGAACGGCAGTCACTCCTCTTCCATCCAACCCTTTTCAAACTGCCAAGACAACATACAAATTACTTAAAGCATTTTATGGGAATATTGTTATCTTGCCTAATCTAAGATTTCCAGCGTTTTTCTTACTTGCTTCATTTAAAAATTATTTTAGTAAAAAGTAGATTTTGTTTTACCAAAAAGTTAAATGTTGTATTTCCATTTGTTTCGATTAAATACTTTAAATGAATAACATTTCGGAAATTTTTCAATTACCATTCTTAAAGGGACATAATCAGGTCTAAATGGGATTGAAAGGGAAGCAGAGAAGGAAAAAAATAATCATGAAAATCTATAAAGCTAGTGATGACACTGTCTTTACAGAGCAAACAGAAATCCAAACCACATAAAAAATTAGGTGGGTTATTGGAGAATGGAAAAATTTTCCGAAAATTGAGGTCAAAACTGCAACAGCCATTTTATGCAGCTTTCTAAGGTTATTCTTAAAGTTCAAAAATACAACTAATGTCCAAAATGAAATATTTCATTACTACAGCTCATTTAATAAGAGTGATAACAACGTGTTAAATCAACTTAAGTTGTGAAACTGAACTAAATAAACCTGTTTTCAGGGCCCACACATATTAAATTTTCCTAACATTGTTGGAGTTTTAACAGGGGCGTCAGAGCAAAAATTTTGACTCCTTGTTATTAACTCCCTTTCCTACTCTGGAAATAGTATTTTTGCAGAACGTTAATGCTCAAAGAAGAGAACAATAGACTCAAAATCCCACGAAAATTACACTTCCCATTGCGTGCAAAGGTTTCATTATGTGTATACACTTCTGCAAAAATTTCAATGAACAAACCGTAGATACGGTGTGGTACACTAATTTGCATTTAAACCCCATGTTTGATATGTGCATATGGTTTCATTTAGCACGCCAGAAATAGCCCATTACGACCAATAACGAAAGGACCCAAGATTGGTACATATCACCTTTAGTACTTCACACCTAAATTTACAAGATTTGTTTTTTGTGAGTGAAAGAACGAAATGCTTTCCGTTAAAAAGCAGAAACCCGTTCAAATACATCATGAATATTACAAAATTACTATTACAATAAATTTCGCATTTTTTCCAAATGCCGCCAATGTTTCTGCTGAAAAAAATTTAACGGAAGAAGATCAACGGCAATAAAATGTCTATCATTCTACTTTTGATATTAGCTTTGCACTGGAGTTTAGAAAAAATATTAGTAGTTAGAACAATCAACACAAAAAATGCATGATAAAAGTTTTTTGTTTAAACCCAGCTAGATTAATTGTAAAACATTTCCTCTGGTATCCTGGGAAATGCAGTTTTATATGCAAAAATTAGAATTTTTCCATTGATTGCTTAAATCAGCTTACCGTTAGGCCAATGCATCGTTGTGGCAAGAATTGCTAAAAGACGATCAGCATTTGTCTCGCTTGTTCCCAGCATTAATCCTTCCAAAGAGTCAAGGGCATCAGAGGTGACAGATAGTTCAGAGGGTAATTTGGCATTGAAATCCTTCAATTTAGCTGTAATAAAGACGTGTATATTAATCAGGGCTGGGGACTAGTCGACATTTAAGCGGTTTTAATCGTTTACTTAATGGAAAATGAAAGTTACACTGTAGATTAATATAGATTTTCGACTTGAGGTCTTTTCAAAGATAGTTGATTAGTAAAGCAAACCGATTTCTAACAACGATATCTACTACGCTTCAAAATTCTGTTTTCTTTTTCAAAGTTTTTGAATTTTTGTAATCCCCTGTTAAAATGTATACGGATATTTTTACAATTACCATCTGCCAGAACCTGGCACGCGGCAGGCTTCTATATATGGATTCTCAACGCTTGTCTCCTAACCGCAGACATTTTGCTGTCTTTTCATACTGTCGTCCTGGCCCCGGCACTTGGAACGCAGCAGGTTTCTATACATAGATTCTCATTGTCGCTTGTCTTTTAACCGCAGACAGTTTGAGATAATTTGCTGTCTTTTCATACTAATGTCTTTTCAAAGATAGTTTATTATTAAAGCAAGTCTGATTTCTAACTACGATATCAAGTAAGATCTAAACTTTTGGTTTTCTTTTTTAAAGTTTTTGAATTGTTGTTATTCCTTGTTAAAGGGAATAAAAATATTATACAAATATTTTTACAATTACCAGTTTTTTTTTTTATAAAAATATGACGAAAATCCATTATTCTCCACTCTTAAACTTATTTTATGAAATAAATCGTTTAATGTCATATATATGCCAGCTGTATTCTTAAAAACACCCATATACTCAAATACTGTGTACATAACTGCATAACAACTAAGCATACAGATGTATACCCAACAATATATGCTTAATATCATTCACGGAATAGACGCATTATCATAATATAATGTATTGAATAGACGTAGGCTTGCATCACATATTTTGATAGACGTGTTAATAGCCTATTAAACAAGAGGACAAAACCAAAGAAAAACTAGACCGACGTTGCCCAGGCAACGTGAAGTATTGTGGCAACCTTTGTCCGGCTTTGCCGACTAAAGTGTTGCGAGAGCAACACTTTGGTTTTGTTCCTTCGCTATCGATCAGTAACCACATGATCAAAGGCTATTCCTCAGCGTTGAAAAAGCAACAACAAAATAGTATCGAATGAAGGGACTAAATTAACTTTTCAATCGTAGACATCGTGACGGATGGAAACTCGGAACAATCTCTTATATAATCTAGTCGGTATTATAAAGCTATCCCTAACTTTTCAGGATCAAAATACCATAGATGACATTCTATTAATTATTACGAAACTATCTCATTGTTTTACATTCTCGTTGGTGCTTGTTTCTTCACTATCAGTTAAATGATGAAGTTGTCAGCCTATCGAAGTTTTTAAAACGGTATGTTCAAACGAGAACGCAATCAGTTATCACATGACCAAAGGCTATCCTTCAGCGTTCAAGAAACAACAACTACAAAATAACATCGAAAGAAGGGACTAAATTGACTTTGCACCAAGTTGAACTTTATCCTTTTCAATCATAGACATCGTGACGGATGAAAACTTGGAACAATATCTTATATAATCTAGTTGGTATTATAAAGCTATCCGTAACTTTTCAGAATTAAAATACCATAGGTGACACCAATTATTACGAAACTACATCATTGTTTTACGTTATCGTTTGTACCCGTTGCGTAAACACTTAATACTGTCAGATTGAAAGAGATCGAATACAATGTGCACCAGTTTGTACAAATTTCTAGCCCAAAGTGAACAGATTCTTACTTACAAGTCCCTCTCCTGTGATAGACATCAAGTTCACCGGAAACAAATAAATGGGTACACCAACTAGCAAAAATTGCAAACCCCTCATCGCTGAAGATGATTGTAGCCCAACAGCCGATTATTACTTACAAGACTTCTACATGTCTTACCACTGGAACCAAATTGGTTTAACCATCAAATATACCGGAAACAAATAATAGGTACACCAACTAGCAAAAGTGACAAACCCCTTATTGCCGAAGATTATTATGAACTAACAGCCGTTTCTCACCCAGAGTGAACCGATTCTTACCTATAAGTCCCTCTCCCGTGATAGACATCAAGTTCACCGGAAACAAATAAATGGGTACACCAACTAGCATAGTTGCAAACCCCTCATCGCTGAAGTTGACTATAGCCTAACAGCAGATTATTACTTACAAGTCCCCTACATGTCTTACCACTGGAACCAAATTGGTTTTACCATCTAATATACTGGAAACAAACAATAGATACACCAACTATCAAAAGTTGCTAACCTCTCATTGCCAAAGGTGATTATTACCTAACAGCCGACTATTGCTTACAAGTCCTCTATATGTCTCACAATTTATATCGACCTACATTTCGTTTCCGTGTGTACACTGAAGTTGTCAACCCCTTGAAACTTTCAAACTGGTATACCTCATGAAGGAATTTTTGTACCAAAAAATGGATGTCATATAGTTTGATCAACTCATCAAGAGCTATCGATTGCCGTCGAAAAAAAAAATTCTAGCTGTCTTAGTTCAAAAGTTGATTTTTTTTTTTTTGCCGTAGGCCAAATTTCTAACGTCACCACTTAGAAAGGAGCAAAGGATTAGCTCCAATTTCTTCAGGAATGAGAGAACTTTTAAAGTTTATTAAGCACATCTGATACCATTTCTCTACCGCAATCCCAAGCCCAGAAAACCGAATGATGAACTCAGCTGAAATCACGAACAGAAATGGGTAGAAACAATAGACGGCAGCACTTTCGGACCAATGGGAAAATGCCACATTTTTGCTTCTGTAAATTTTTCTATTTATCACTCAAAGAAGATATATTGGCTGTGGGGCCGGGTAACTGCTGCATATATTTAACACTTATAGATTTTAGTCCATCTTCAATTTGAAAATGCTGCCTGCCTGCTAGAGCGGAGCTTTCCACTCGAAAGCAGAAACATGGTTTGATGAAACGAAAGCTTGTCTGCACAATTTCAGATACTCCTCTCTGACATAGGCTATATAACTCCACTTCACTTCGCACACCATAGGCTCTGGCTCGTGGACAAGCAAAAACCATCCTTTTTGGCCCCAGGCAAGAGTTCAGCAGAGCTTTCCAAAATATAATGTTATATTCAGCAATCCGCCCTGAGGTCCACACTTTCCGTAAAAACCGCACAGGTTAGACCCCTACCAGTTTCCAGGAATAAGCTGAGATCGGCGGCATAGAAAAAAAAAAACAGGACAAAACCAAAGTGTTGCTCTCGCAACACAAATATTTCTGCAAGTGAAACAAAACAGAGGGAGATAAAACTGATATTTTGACCTTTGAACAGTCATAGGGACTTTTGCCATGCCGTTTAGTGTTCTAAACAATGCAAGAAGAAAAATAAAATAAAGAATTGCCCTTCTGATATTAATGTAAATAATACATTATGTACACGCAACTGAAGCATGATGCTTATATAATTTTGTTTCCATTGACCCAAGTGCTTTATTGCGCTAACACCAGTTAGTGCATCATTTGGTATGAATAACTCATCGGATGAATGAATTATCCTGGCTCTCTGTTTTCTGTGAGGTTTAGTTTCCAGTCGTTATTTAGCTACTGTCCGAAGAATAGTTTTATTCGGATAAGCATATATTTGCTGTATTCAATAGTTGCACAGAAAAGATGTAATACCTTCAGAATCTAGAATTTCTTTTTTAGTATTTTAAAATCATATACTTTTAAATTAACCCTGCGTCTTCTTGGCATATCAGTAACTAGAAATCAGGAAAAGAAAGATATCTCGCTCATACAATTCCGTTTTGTATCCAATAATATCGCATAAAACCAAACTAAATTAACTCTCAAATAAGTAAGGTTGTCAGAATTCAGTTACTTTTGAATTCAGAATTCAAATACTAGTTTAATGACTCATTTAGATATGAAACAGTAACCTGAAAAGGGGTTGAATCGTCTATTTTATCTTTTTTTAACAAACTTAGCTTAACACAGCATAAGAAAAATAGCAAAAGATAATGTTATACAAGTTGATTACGAAAAATCTTGTGAAAATTGGCATGGGTAGATCCATACCATATCTGCACAAAAGGAAAAGATGGCAAAAAAAAAAAAAAACACTGAAATTGATGGAAAATAAGAAAACTAAACTGCAGTAATCATACAAAAATTTTCTTCTTTTCAATAACGATTTGTTTTTTAGTGTTAAAGGAGAATTTAAATTTTCTGTTTTTCTTTTTTTTCACAACTATTGCACCTTGTTTTTTTCATAATTGCTATTCTATATTATCCCTTAGTTACGTTACACTGATCGTATTCATCACTTCCATCAAGATTATTGTAATACAAAAATCAAGGGAGGGATAACAAACTCTTCAACACGTGAAATGACACCATTTTATGCAATTCTAAAAAAGGGATATGCCAGTCTAGCCTCTCACTGAGACTGTCTGTCTTGGCTTTACTCCAATTAGCCATGGCTCTCAACCTCTTTCATCAATTCCACCAAGTCGATAATCATTTAAGCTTACCTACGATTCCCTTGATATTTGCTTGTTCGATGCGAACAGGATTTGTTTGAGGGAAGTATTTAGATGCAGAAGTAGTTGTAGCAGCATTTCCAGATGGAACATAGCGACCAGCACCTGTCCAAGAAAGAAAAATGAGTTAATACCTAAATGTACAATTCAGATTATTCTGATAAATCTACAGCGTATGCAAGGGGAGAGTCTATTTTAACAAAAATATTGGAGAATTGAGACCAAATAGGATTTCAGGAAAATAAAATCTTCCGTCAAAATCTGTCCCCATCTTAGAGCTCAATCTTCTAACCTGGCCACAAAAATAACTCCCTATTATCCCCACCAAAGTGATCTACTATTAAAAAAAAAAAATAGTTCACCACCATCCCTCCCCATTGCTAAGTGCATCGTTTAATCATGAATAACTATACTCTGTCTTCTTGTTTGTATTTACTTAAAATGGATTTGGATTTTCCCTTGACTTTTTTTAAGGCTCTTTTTCAATTCTTTTGTAAATTATGAAAGAGTTCCTTCCCATCCTAAAAGAAGAATTTAAGGGAGAAATGAGAAACATAAAAAATTATTAATCGTTTCTTTAGCAGGCCTCCTGGAAACCAAAAAGATCATTTTGCAGGCTTTGTGTCTTCACCTCTAAGGCCCCTCACGCCTTCGGTCATCCTAAATGGACCTAACTTGGATTCAATGTGCCTGGGACTTTGACCTTAGCAAATAGCCTTTGGTTTGATCGCGTGGCGCTCCGGAACTGGCGCTCGCCAATAAAAACTCGCAAGATTTTTGCGGGCCTTTTATAACCTCCCTTGGCTCATTACGGTTGGTAGCTCTGGTTAACAGTACTTGAAATAAACTCGCTTTACTCTGGCCTCCTTTGAATATATCCGAATAAAAGTATATACAACTGACATTTCGAAAAAGTCGGAAGACGCCTGAGGCACTTAATGTTCAAACTACAGAAAAGTATGTTTAAAACACTTTTTTTTTTTTTTTGGCGGTTCGCCTAAAATTTTGCTAGATTTGCATTACAGTATACTTTCGGTGACTTTCCATGCAATGTAAAACTGTACAAGGTGCATTTTCAGAGGAATACCCGTAAATAGTACCCCCTAATTTGGATTGTAATATATTTGTGATAACTCTTCATGTAATGGGATATTTTGTAAAGTGTGGAGTTTAGGGGATTTTTCTCAGATCTTACTAGCAAATTACTTTCATGATTTCAAAACAGTTTGCATTGCATTTTTGATGACTCTCTACATGATGACAACTTTGTTTATAGTGTGCTGCTAACCAGAGAACTGGCTTTTATTCTACCAGTGTCATCTTGCAGCAACTTTTCACCACCTCCCTTAGGTTAGTCAGATCTTTGAACCTCGAAAGCGGGCCACCAGTCACTCCATGTTTCTTTTTAACTTTATCAAGTAAAAAGACGGCGATCGCACCGGCTTTTAGTCACCTCGCTCATTCTCTCTACCTTCATCAGCTCTCTCAACTCACTTAGTTTTACCGGCTCTATCCGTTTGCTTGTGCCTTTGGCCTTTGCAAAAATAGCTCCACCTCTCTCCACTAGCTACGGTTGGTAGCTCATGCTTACGGCCATGACAAATTTGTAATCACGACGTCATATTTCCATTTTTTTAGGTTTTACAGAACGTATTTGTCAGATTTTTATAGCCTATATCCATTCTCATTGTTCTAAAATACTCTACATAAATTTCACGTTTCTAGCTTCATTAGTTTAGGTGATTGTTCAGCTTCAGTGTATTCACAAAGCCACGGAAATTTTAATGCTCCAAATGTTTGCTTCCTGGGCTATGGTTTAAGCATCCCGCCTTTTAAGAGGGTTCAGGGAAGAGTTTCAACGGCTTAGTTTGAACATACGGTCTTTTTTTATTGGATTCAGCTTGAAATTGTACGGTAACCATGAAAACTTAAATATTCTTTACAACATCCCTTAACTATATAACAGGAACAAATTATTTGTCTCGCTAGGAGGAGCATTCAACACATCCTAATAACATGATCATTACCGCGCTGGTCATTTTCTAACCTCTGGCACTTTAAAACCATTATATAAAAGAAGGGCTAAATGCATAGTTATTTACCCAGGTTTACAATTGGTTTACAGACTTTTACAGACCTGCAAATTAAAAAAAAAAAAAGGAATAACTTTTTGAGTCGGGAAAGAACTATCCTGCCTAAGCTCGAAAATGTCAATTCAAGTGTTTGGTGTTCAGTATGAAGGATCACTTTTTGTCACCTTCAATAACAGATATAAATCATTTCTCTCATGCTAGAGGCATTCGTGTTAGTTAGTGCACATCTTCTAACCATAACTTTTAGATAAAAATCAGTGTGTCTATGATGGCCTCGTAAATACAGGTGGTAGATCAATGATACATTTTGATTAGTAATATTATATTATAGCATATATTATACGTATATAGTATTATGTAGTGACTTTAGCTTATTTTTGAGGTGAAGGTGAGTAGTCCTTAGGTAATTTTCCTTTTCTTCCTTCTTATTCCACTAAAAAATACACGCTAAAAAATTACCTTATATAAGATATATTGACTCCAAGAGCAATACACTACCCTATAAGAAGGGGAACACAGAGTACGCCCATAAAGAGTTGACGCAATGGTTTCAACTAAGCAGACGAGATCTGCAAAACCTCTTATTCATTTGTAATCCACTTATACTTTTTATTAAATATAATTCATTTATTAATTAATCGCTACCTAAATGTAAAGTCAACTTACCGGTAAATGGATCTACGTAGGAGCTGCTGGAGCTAGATTGAAGTTTTGTAGCATTCCAATTGCTATTTTTAATAATAAAATTAGCTACTTCATCCAAAAAATGTTGGCTCAGTTCATTTTCAGTTAAGAATTTTTGAGCTGCCATATAGGGATCGTCTCCCTCATTGAATGGAAGTTGAATAGGCGGAAGACCTTCTTGCACATCTACATCAAACACAAAGTCGTAGCGCTAGGAAACAAAAAGTCATAACTTCAACACTCGTTGTAAATATGATGATTTTCCATACCATTTGGCTGCGGTAACCCAAAACGCGTCATGTGATATAAAACTGATTTTACAGGAGTGGAAAAACCGATAGATGATTTTCACTTTTTCTACTTTTATGGGAGGACATATTGTTTAAAAACAAACCGTTGAGCGGCTAGGTTCTAAAAGCTAAGTTACACATTCGTAGATTACTAGGTTGTATCTGACGCTGCGGCCGTGGAAACAGAAGTTTAAAATTACACCTCTGATTCTACGTGCAGCTGCCTTACAGTAGTGTGTTTTCTGAAGACATACTGGTACGACGTCCCCTATCTCTCTCCTATTTTTTTTTTATTACCCCTGGCATTGATAAGTAATAAAACGTGATATCCTGTCATAAAAAGAAAGAAAGAAGGGAAAGCGAATGAAATAGCCATACGTATTGTTCAATCAATTGAGGTGCAACGATACTGCTTCATGTCCATCTTTTTATTTCCTTTATTTTTCAAAGCTGATCCCCCAGTATGGAGCCAACGAAACTTAGGAACACCATAACCTATTTTTGAAGAAGGGCAAATGGGCGCTTTAGCTTTGGCTACGTTGAGGAAGTGACGGCTTCCTCAACACACGATAGGGATTTGCCAAAACACAGTATGATACTCATTTAAGGGGCATTTAATAAGCAGCTGGTTAGTTTCATAGCTGTTACACCTTCTTTGTTAAATTTGGAGTGAGCCTAAAAACAGGCACACTAATGCAATAGCAAACTTTCAAACACAGTGAAATGTTTTACTAAAAACATTATTGCAGACTTTTCAGTAAAAAAAAACGCACAAAAAAGAACATACGATCCTACTTTTTTAGGTAGCCAATTTCATCTACACACTTCCAATGCAGTAAAATTTTGCTAGATGAATCTAAAGATGCTAGATGCCGAACTTGCTAATGATGGATGCTAAAGTAAGTAAAAAAGAGAAGAGAAAAAAAATCTGCACAAAAAAGAACATACGATCCTACTTGTTTAGGTAGCCAATTTCATCTACACACTTCCAATACAGTAAAATTTTGCCAAAGATTCTAGATACCGAATTACTAATGATAGATGCTAAAGTAAGTAAAAAAAAAAAAGTAGAGTAAAAAAAATCTGGACAAAAAAGAACATACGATCCTACTTTTTTAGGTAGCCAATTTCATCTACACACTTCCAGTGCAGTAAAATTTTGCTAAAGATGCTAGATACCGAACTTGCTAATGGTAGATGCTAAAGCACTTGCTAGAGTATTTACGTCTATTTAATCACTACAATTAAAGGGTAAAGATTTGATTGAGCCAAAAAGTTTAAGCAATTTGACTTGCCCAATTTTTGATCTAGATCCGCACAGATCTTCACTCTAGAGCATTATTTCTTTGTTACGGTAATTTAGTGGCCAACTTAAACAATTTTGGCTACTTAACAAACATTTATCACGACGAAAAATTTATCATTTATCATTTATCACGGCAACTGTAAAATTTTTCAGCACAACAGCAATAGTCTTATAGTTTAATGTTTGGGTTTCTTCTAATTATTTGAAGAGGCCATGGAAGAAATCGTGTGTGAAGGAGAGAGATGAGGATTTAATTGGAATAGGGGGAGTGTAAAACGAAAAAAAAACATGCTTAATTTCTGTTACAAGTATTACTTTTTTCATTTCCATCGATATATCGTGCATCTCTTAGAAATGGTAACACCAAAAAAAACTTTTTCAATTTTTAACTTTTCCAAAAAGTTAAAAATTCATGCTTCCCTCTCCCTAAGGTTGTACGATTTACAAAATATGCGAAACAACAGGAAAACTTTTTCTGATACCTGAGAAAACAGGGTATTATAGAAATATTCCTTGCCCTATAAAAAATTCTTCAGCTCTTGACTTCTTAAAGAAAAACCAAACGAGAAACTCATTTCAGATTGCCTAGATTTACAGCAAATCTCTCCCATCCACCTCAGTCAATATAGATAAAAACAATTCTAGTCTGTGTTCCTTACGTTTGTACATATTCAAGAAAAAGAGAACACCCAATAAAGTAGTTTGTATTAAACATAGCAGGCTGAATTAACTGAAGTTAGATGGTTGCATCTTTTTTTCTTATTCAATTAACAAAGTCGAGATAACTGGTGTTTTCAGGTGTCAATTTGATCAAGTATATAAAAATAATACAAAGGAGAAAATTCAAAAGAAATTTTGTTGCTCAGTTTAATGTTAATTCAGTGACGTTAATTCATTAATTCATTTGTTAATTCATTTTAGAAATGTCATGGTCAAATGGGCGTGAACAAAACTATTTGGCATCCAATGGCAAAAAAAAAATTTCGAACTAATTCTATTTTACGAACTTAAGCTCCTAATTTTTGATTATATAACATTAATGGTCACAAACTGAAATCTCGAAAAAGTTTGACCACTGACTTGGCCAGACTAGCTTCTGAAAGACTTGATTCACAACGTTATATTTTATAAGAGGAAATAGGGCTACATATGGATGCCTTGTGATGAGGGGTAGTTTATAGTCACCTTTAACTGAATATCTAACCTAGCTAAAGTTTATGGTCTTTTTAAAGCAGACTGAAACAAATTTACTACACACACTGGAATTATAAATAGAAAATTCGCGGTTTCTTTCACTAGCCGTTTTTTCCAAGAGAAAAATTTTACTAGCACAAGAGTGCTGGACAGACAGCTATCTGTGGATACCACAACACAATTTGGGACCATCTTTATATGGGTTTATCCGTTTTCTTATCGTTGAGCATAAAAATACCTTTATTTTAATTTATTATAATCCTTCAGCTATCCAAACATAAACGAATTATTCAGTTTAGAAGCCTCTAACATCATTTTTATACAATTCTACCAATATGGAGGGTTAAAGCCAGATTCGTCTCTCACTCAATCGGACTATCTGTCTTGGCCTTCCCTATAATTAGCCATGGTTTGATGCCCACATCTGTTCGATTTTAGTTTAAAATCAACGGGCTCCGTTTATTCCATCCATTAAAACCATCCGTTTATTCATTTCATCGAGTATTCAATAAATACTTCAAAACTTGCAACGAAACAAGCTGAAAGATGAGTGCTTCGTTAAATTTTCCTATTTGATGCAACTGCACTACGAATTGTATTACTAAAAAAAGAGAAATGTATATTATCAGAAAGTGTTGAGGTGTACAGAGAACTGTGGTTCCTTTTACATGTGATTTGCGAAGAAAGGCTCACACTTGTGGTAACACCTAACCCAAACTTGGAAATAAATGTCTAGGAACTTTTGGAAACAAAAGCTGACTAAATGAACTTATGCAAGGTGAATAAGATTTTCAAAAATTTACAGGATTTGATGTCTCAGCTTATTTCTGAAAATTTTACTCACCTGGCTCAGCAAATTCCTTTAGTATGTCCAAGAAACCTTATCTGAAAGTTGATTATTTAATTCCCTATTTTGTGAAGATATCCTGTTTTTTCATCTTTATCGATTCTACAGCCATGTCCATTCAAATATCAATAACAGGACTATAATAAGCAGTATTAGAAGCGAAAAAAAATAAAACAAAAAGAAAATAAAAGAAGGAAAATAAAACGAAGGAAATCTTACTTTCCCCATATATTCTTTGCCACTCGAACATTGTTTGTTTTTATCATTCACTCCAACAACATTCCCAATTTTTTCCCATTCTTGTTTTGACGCTGACCAGGAATAACAGATTCTTTCGTTGTTTTCATTAATAATTTTAAACTGACTATCTCTCGTTCCGGGTTCTAAAAGTGATTCTGGGCCAGGTAAGCTGAAAATAAGAAACTATATCGACTTCAACAGTTTCGCAATACTGCTGAACTTTTTCAAAAAAAAAAAAAAAAAACCCTCACAACGGATGAAGCAAAACACAGAACAGTTCATATGAAAAATTCTGTTTCATCCATTCAACGAAAACTGAAATAAAAAAAAAGATTAAGCCAAAAATGCAAAACAGACTTGTTTAGTAAATTCCAACGTGGAAATACCTTTCAAACTAATTTCAGCCATTCCTAGCACAATAAAATAGAGCTAGCACATTCCTAACAAAATATATACCTAGACATCCTGTGCTAAAGCATGTGACTTTAAATGATCCCGTGTGTTTTATCTCTCGGATATTAAATTTACCTATTATTTCTAACCCATATTCCTCCCTAACTACCAGAAGACTAAAAATAGTTTCCTTTTCAATTTAAATATTTTATCGGATCAAATTATTTTATTCTGTTGCATTATATCCTTTGACCTACTTTACTCTTAAATTCCTCCCTCAGATCTTATTCATTCGGCTTAATGTTTCGATAAAATTTTTATTTAATTATTTTGTATGAAAAGATTGAAGAGGAAGCCGTGATCCTTTTTTTTTTAATCAGCGATTGCTTCATCATATTCAATTGTCAAATCGTGGTCGGCAAACTTTTTATATGGCCCTACGATCAAAACAGACGGTTCTGGAAGATCATGATTTCTGAGCCCGCCTAATAAAAAGAAGGATACATCCCAACTATCCTAAATAAAATCACAGATTTGAGGAAATTATCAGCCATGAACGAGGGCCTTTTTCCCGATTTCAAACCAAAAATGCATGATAATAGATCAATATATGGCTCTCAGCGAGACTAATCAACACACTTTTTCCCATGGTTTGTCATTACTAACAAGACTTGGACCCAACATTACACGCCAAGGTCAGAGAATAACAATCGAAAGAGCTGATAGGGAAGGAGAAAATCAAGTCAAAATGGGCAGAACCAACAAAGAATATTTATTGTATAGACTCTGAAGAAAGAACCCAGGGAGAAGATAGGTGAGGACCATTGCAGCAAGTGCGTAATTTAAGAGAAAATTCTATAAAGAAATAACATGAATTTAATTCTATTACTTTGTTTCTTCTTTGAAACCCTATGGTCTTCCATGCTCTGTTTTACAGGAAAACAGTAGCAAGAGGAATAGTAAATCCGGAAGCACACCGTATGAGAGCTGTTAACATGTGGGTTTGATCAGGCCCAAAATCTTTTGCGACACATAGGTGAACAAGAACTCAAATAGCCAAAACTAGAAATTTTGCAATTGATATTTAAAAATAGTCAAATGTATTCTTATACACATCCAATTAAGCAGCTAATAATTTAATTTGAGAGTTAGACGACAGCTTTGTATTTTTATGGTTTCTGCACCCAAATTTCTTCCTATTCATGTCTGAAATTTTGCTAATAATCTTAAAAAAAAAGGTATGTTACAAAAGAGGCATGGAAAACTAAATCATATTTTAGGAAGTTAACATAACAATATGATTATATTATATTTCTGCAGTTGACTGTGCTCCCCATTTTTTACAGCCAGTTCGTTAACCTCTAATAGAACTTCAGTTTAGCTAAAGCGTTCCGATTTAGCTATCTAACTCACTTTTTAATATCAATCTCGTCATTTTGTTGCTGAACAGCCACTTCTACTTTGATTACTTCATCTTGAAACGCCATCTGAACGTCTTCTGCAGCTTGTCTACTTACATCTTTGCTAAATATTCTGAGTATACCATCACTGAAAAAAGAAAGAAAATTATTTAAAAAGATATTTTGATCCAAAGAACCAAACTAGACAAAAGCTTGACTAGTTGATTCCTGAAATCGTTTTAGAACACGTAGCCGACTGGCTACGTGTTCTAAAACACTATACGTGCTATACTCTTGTGGATGTTTACATTGAATTGACAGAACTTTTTTTTGTCTCCCCCCCTAACTCCACATTGAATTTTTATTTTGTTTATAACAATGTGTCAAGAGTAAAAAGGCTTACCAATATAAGCTCAAAATATTACCGCGGGACATTTGAAACGCAAGGTCAAGCAAATAGGCTGCTATGCACTCGAACGATGATAGACGAACAAAAAATATGAGATTTACCTCCACTGACACGGTATATTTTTCTAGCGTACACAAGAGAAATGTGTCACCCCTACAGTATGCCAAGAGGAGTCCCTAAAATTTCGTTTTGAAAAAATCAAGTTAAATTTAATAAAAATTCATGTTTCATTGAAATCTTTAGTTCTAGCCTGTTCTGACATATACGAAGAAGTTCTGTTTTTTCGTTTGATCCCTCTTTATTACCAAAAAGTATCATTTATAATATCATATCATGCCTCATCCATAAACGGCTCATAATTATCTAAATCTTGTTCCACGATATACCTATCGGGATCAAACCATATATATATATATATATATATATATGTTCAGGATGTGTTATATGTTCATGTATGCTCAGGATGTGGTCGATGACGCAGTTAAACAGTTAAGGTGCAGTAGCGCATCCTTGTCGTACTCCATTTTGTATGGGGAAGGAACAAGAGAGCTTCTCGTTAACCAGGACGAAGCTTTCTGTGTTGCTGTAAAGTTCTTTGAACAGGCTGACTATCTTTGTGGGTAGACTCACAGCTTTCGGGATTAGTCAAAGGGACGGTCTGTCAACAGTGTCAAAGGCTGAAGGAAAATCAATGAAAGCTATGTAGGCTTTTTTGTTGAATTCCACTGTCTTCTCAACGATCTGTCTTACCGTGTGAATCTGCTCAGTTTTTGGATTCCGCCAGGCCAAAGCAGTGTCTTTCCTTCTCCAATGTCTTCTTCACCGCTTCCCGTAAGGTGCGTTTCTGTTATTCCTGCGATCGTCACTTTATATCTTTTTAGTTCTTTTGCTAAAAAAAGCTTAGAACCAGGCTGGTTCAGCGTCAGGACATTCCAGGTGGCAACATTAATGCCACCTTGGTTAGCGATGTTCAAAAGGGTACGTCCTTGGGCAGGCCTGGGTCCATTTGGGAAAGTAGGTGGGGCATCCGAGGCTGGATTCGTAGCAATGAATTTCAGGTGGGGGGCTGCTAACCCAACCGTCCCTAAGTGCATTTAGTTCTCCGGTGGCTAGTCGTAACAAGGTGGATGCAGTTGAAGAGGATAAACCGAGCGATGGGTGGCTGCGAGAACTGTATATTTATACTAAACACCAGTTTGCAAAGCAGCTCTCTCTCTTCATCGGAGTTGATTTATTTCGTCTTGTTCGGAAGAAGTTCGGTCTCGGTCAAATAGATTGTGTTCCAGTCTTGTAAAAGATATGCCAAGTCAAATACCGTCTTGTGTACCATTTTCCCCATGGGTTGAGCATTGTAAAAAAAAAATTTCTGCTCCAAATCCACTTATTTCTACAAATGGTAAGCTGAAGAAAAAAAAAAGTCTAGAGGATTTGATGGGATTTCTGCACAGCATTTGTCGTTGTGTGGTGAACTGTTTATGGAACACTTAGTCTTCATTTACCAGACGATATTTAATCTGGGATTTGCCCTGATTCTTTTTCAGTTGGATGATCGACTCCTATGCCCAAAAAGAATATATCCTATCCCCAACCTCCTTCTAAGTATTTGTCTTTTCGCCCAATAATAATTGCAACTTTATTTTGTAAATTTTTTTTTAGAATTTAATAATTGATGAGTTGCGAACTAAATGTATAGTTCAGGCCCACCAGTTCGGTTCTCAGTCTCGCCTTGGGTTTGGTCATGCCCTTTCTACTTTGATATCTGCTTTAGTTGATGCAGAAAAGCACGGTGAAAGCATTGCTTTAGCTGCCCATGATGTAAGATGCGCATTTGATTCACTTCTCCATGGGGAGATTAAATTTGACTTGAGTTTTGCCGGTGTTGACCCCTGCATCCTAGCCCCGCTGGCTGACATGTATAAAAATTTGACAGCGGAACTTATGCTCCCTATACTAGCTACTGAGTCTACAAGTCTCTAATATGTTTTTGTTGTTTCTCGGCGTGGAAATCTCCCTTCTTCCAGTAGAGAAGGGGGTAAGACAGGGTACTATCTTGTCACCATCAACATTTAATAATAGTATCATAAGGCTACAATCAAAGTCACTTATGACTTATATTCTGCGTGATAATGATTTCTCTTCAATTAATTATACGGATGATGTACTAAACCTGAGCCGGTCTCTGCATGGGCTAGAAGCTAATTTCATCAAGTTACAACAAGAGTATGCCCATATTGGACTCCAGTTAAATGCTTAAATGTCTGAAGTACTGTTTTTTTAATCGAAATCTGAAGCTGGTCGGAGCGTCGCACTTGGTGATTCTATTGTTGAGCTCGCGGATGATATTGTATATCTGGTCCTCCTTATTGGACGGTCAATACTAGAGACGCGGCGGTTACTGCCTTTTCATTTTCAGAAGCGGTCTTCTTTAACATATAGCTGCATAGTGGCAAATAAGCGGAAGTTTGATCGTCGTCAGTTGGCCCAGGTGTAAAATGATATGGTTTTTCCTCACTATTTGACCTTAGCCCATTTTGGCACATTTTTACGGCTACAGATAAACAGAAATTGCGTTCACTGTACTATAAATATGCACAGTTTTTGATGGGTTTACCACCGTGGACAAGCAATAGGTATGTTACGCGCCAGAACAGTGTTAGCAACCCCGAAGAAGCGATTCTGTCGCAAATTGACCGATATAATTCGTCTGTCAAGGCCCATCCATGGAACAATATTTTACGGCAGCAGTCTCCATCTGTTTCTGATTATTGTGTTTTTGTTTTCTTTGTGTTAGATGAATTACTGTCTTGTGCTCCATCTGTTTTTCCATTGATGAGTATTAAATATAATCATTCATTAATGCATTCAAATATATATATATATATATATATATATATATATATATATATATATATATATATATATATATATATATATATATATATATATATATATATATATATATATATATATATATATATAAATATATATATATATATATATATATATATATATATATATATATATATATATATATATATATATATATATATATATGAATGAATGGATGAATGAATGAATTTAATACCCATCAATGGAAAAACGGATGGAGCACAAAAAAAGCAAAAGAGCACAAAACACTAATTCATCTAACACAAAGAAAACGAAAACACAATAATATATATATATATGAATGAATGGATGAATGAATGAATTTAATACCCATCAATGGAAAAACAGATGGAGCACAAAAAAAGCAAAAGAGCCCAAAACACTAATTCATCTAACACAAAGAAAACGAAAACATAATAATATATATACATACATATATATATATATATATATATATATATATATATATATATATATATATTATCAGTGAGTGCTTTAAATTAAATCATTATCATACATCAATTACAAATAAAGCTAAAATAGGTAATTGGCAATTGGGCAGAAAGTAATTACTATATTTTCTTTCATTTAAAAATCTATCAAAATTCCAGGACATAATGCACTCCTTACTGCCACCATTCGTGGTCCTGATAATGCCAATTAATCTGACGTTCAGAAAACCTGAGATATTCTTTTTAAACTTTAATAAATATTAATGTACCTAGATCCTGTAACAATGTCATCATTTGAAAAGGACCCAACAGTCCAAACACTTATTGCAGGATGTCGAATTATTTGTATACATTCGGCTTGTCTCTTTAAATCTTTTCGTTGAAACTGCCAAATTCTTACAGATCTGTCTTCTCCACAGCTTGCGAATCCATTAGATAATTGAGTTAAACTAGAAATATCAAATTTGTTATAAAAATTAGCATAATGTAATAAAAAATGTAAACAATTAACCTATCTGGACGGCATATGATGATGCTCTTGAAGAACGACTTCAAATGTGCATTAACTTGTTACGGCCTAACCACGACATATTCATACTTTAATGACCCAAAAACAGACTATTAAAACACCAATCTAAAAAAGAAAAACAAATCTTAGATTAACAAAACGAATTAAGTGAAAATTGTAAGTGCTGAAATAAGTTTTGGAGCAAAGTAATAAAATGAAAGCTGAAAAATCTTATTTGATTGTATTATATTATATTATTTGGTGTAAAATCTTATTGGAACAAAAAATAACCGAAAAGAAGAACTAGCGTCATACATGAACTTGTTTTGGGTTCAGAGTCAATTTTACCTCTATGGGAAATAGACGAGAAAGGAGGGATAAGTCCTCGTGATCGAGACATTTACCAGAACGAGTTTTCGAAGTTCAACAAAATGTGATGGGAATTAATAGCCTTTGAAAGGAGAGATGGTCCTTAAATTTTCGTAGACATGATATCTACTACAAAAGCTTTTTCAATCGTAGTCAAACTTGATTACAGGTAATATCTCGTCAGAAAATATCTTGTTGGGTCATATCCAAAGTTTGATTTGAGGTTGTTGGATCTTAGCTACACTAAATCACATGTAACATAATCTAGATTCAACTCAACCTCTGTACAGGAGGGAGGGGCGTCCTAATTCTTTACCATAAGTAAAGTTAGCTGAAGCAGATGTTATATCTCAACCAAACTAGACAGCAACTCAGAGCTAGGCTCAGTTCTTTCGTGGTCTGCGATTGGTTCAACCTCTGTAAAGGGGGAATCTCTTTAGATTAAAATCTTCATTAGACAAGTCCTAGTAAAGAGCAATAGATATGATATATAATGTCAGTTATCGATCAGAACCCTATAATTCTTGTCATCTACATCCATAAGAATATTTTTTTAGAGATTAACAACAAGGAACTATGTTTCATCATTAGAGGGTTCTGGTCCTATTCAATTGGCATTATCACTTGAGTCGCTCCACAGCCGTAACTCCCGGGTCACACTTGCTGCAACACTTCAGGGAACATTGACACTGGAGGTCTCAACAAGAGGAAACTACGCTTATAGCACTGGCGAAATTTCAGGTTTAAGACGGGAGGTTCATCAACACTGTTAGGGTGAAATACTAAAATAAACTATGACTTAATGTTTCTTACCTGTAGATATAATTTTCATGGCTGTAATATGTGGCAATACAATCTCCCTTGATGGACCAGTGCTTAATTGATGCATCGTTGGATGCTGATAAAAATTCATTAGAACTGAGAACAAGCAAAGACCGCACAGCGTCAGTATGACCTAGACATAAAGACGAAAAAGCAGCCTGTAAAATTTTGCTAGGTTTACAAAGATAGGTACATCATAAACATTTAAAATAAACGAACCTGCAACCTGTGGGTGGAGAGTGTATGCAGTGGGTTCAACCCATCATTCCCCTGACATGGGTTCAAAGCACATTTCCCAAGAAATCATGGCTTAGAAATGCATTTCCTTTTGGTCCTGCTTCCCTCCTCCTCCCAGAAGAAATCCCCACCCAAGAAACGGACTTCGGAACATTTATGTTCCAAATATGGAATCTGAAAAAATCCTATTTTTCAGATCACATGGACAACAAAAATAACAATTAATCCTAATCCAAAGCATTAAAGGCTCTCGATACTCTCCTCTCCAATAAGCTTATTGCCAATAATGTTGAATTTCCGAAATTAACAGATGTAAACCTCATGATTTTGTCTTTAGAGAAACAGCATTTAACATGTTCGAAGCTCTAAAATGATTTATTTCTTGACTGAGAAAATTATATGGGCATATGGGTGTATTTAACCAAGTTCAGAAATTTCTTTTCCCCTGGATATCCAATTATGATATCGAAGGAATCAAGTCAAGCATGTGCCGAGGAACGGCAATACGAATTGAAATAGTGTCTTTTGATTAGGAACAGTAACCCAGACAGTTTGAGACAACAAAAATGGTTAAAACCTTCTTAATTCTACCTCACCATCCCTTAGTTACGTCGATGTTAAAAGCTTGGTGCTGATTTTTTAGCTTTTTTTATAACTTATTCGTACAAACACTTTTATTCTCTCCTGAAATTTATTGGAACTGTTCTCAATTCATTTCCAAAGGGAATAAAAAGTTTCGAACTCTTGAATTTTTCTTGCTTATTTTCCACGATTAATGTGAATTCATCTTTGAATGAATTAATTATGGTTGGTTTGACAATTATGTAGGGCGATTTGCACTGGCTGATTTTTCCAAGGGTTGTCAGGGATCGATGTCTGAGTTTTTTCTCCTTTTATTGTCAATTGTTTTGTTTTTCTTCCCTGTATTTCCGGGCCATAGAGACTTGCAGGGAGTTATTTGATGTTGAATGTTTTGCTGATGTTACTGTGTTTTTAATGTGTGTGTGTTGCGTTTTTCATACAATACTTTAAACAATTGATATTTTAAACAAAATAACAGAACTAGAAGTAGACTTTGAGTTATTGATATACACAGCAAAGGCTATAGGATTACTTGCCTTCATACTTTTGTACACAGCAGTCCTTTTTCCAAAGAAATATCTTTTTATCGGCGGATCCTGTCAGTACATACATTGAATCAACATCTTCAACTACAGCAACGCACCAAACGGCAGCTGAATGGCCCTTCAATTCATAAATGCACTGATTTTCCTCCCATACTTTAGCAGTTTTATCCCATGATCCTGTTATAAGAAGTTTATTTGTAGCCGAATACTCAATACATGAAACTGGAAAAATAAAATGTTTCCATCGATCATTTTTGCATAGTGAAAACGTTAACACATAACAAGAAATTTGTACAAAAGTAAACTTTGAAATATCCATATGAAGAAGCAGAAGCAACAATCGTGAAGAAGAATGGCAATCGTGCCGCAGTCGATCCGCTCTTCGCCCTGCCATAACATTTTTCTTTTAAAAAGGTGTCAGTTGTATAGAAATTTTGTATTGAGAGGCGTGAGGAATAAAGTTATTTATTTATTTAACAAGGTAAAATCTTTCTACAATTAATTTTAACTATGAAACCTCCAATTCCACAATGTGATAAGGTTTGACAAGACAACTTTTTTTTCACTTAAGGCAAGACCCAGGATTTGACTCAATACTTCAATTTTCGTTCACATATACTTTTTTTGTCGTTTGCGCTTTACTGAAAACAGTTTTACTTCGAGCAGTGTGATTTTGTTTGTATTTGAGCAGTGTGTTTTATATCGAAAAAAATCATCATATTATTCGAGTTTTTTTCATTACTGGAAAAAAAGAAATATGTGTAGACTAACTACTTAATATACAATGATATCCATTCCCAGAAGTCATAGCAAAATTTTAATTTTCAAATTAGATAATTATTTTACTTTATTTCCGGTCTTCTTTGCTTAATGCAAATCTTTACTTTTCTTTGAAGAACTTCTTTTAAGGAAAATATTTTTTTCTAAACTGATTTCTTTTCGTTTCTAATCGACAGTATTTTTTCTATTGGTTAATAAAAACAATGTTTATAAAGTTATTTTTATTTTTGTTGGCACAAGAAGCAAGACTCAGCAGAATTTGGCAACACATTTTTATAATAGTTTTACTATAAAACTTTGGATGGATGGTTAGGGCAAAGAATTAATCACAAATGTATTGAAAATCTACATAATTTTTGGCCTTCCGTAGGACTAAACCAGTACTGATTCCAATAATGATATAGCCTTGAATACAGGACCGTAATTTGCTACGGAGCAGGGGGGGCAGCAGCCCCCCCCCCAGACATCAGTTTGCCCCCACACTCAACTCTAGTTTGTCCCCCAAGCTAAAATTTAGTTTCTTCCAAAATCTTGTCAAAACTAAGATAAGCCAGAATAATTCAAGCATCAACAGAAACAGATCAGTGTTTTTAGTACGTATTTACCTTTATAGTATTATAAAGTACCTTTATAGTACTAAATAGTACCCTTATGGTACCAAATGGCTTATTTTTTAGTTTTTGCTGCCATTTTCACTTGATTTGGGAAAAATAGCTCCAACTTTGCCCCCTCCCCCACCCAGGATTTTGACTAAATTACGCCACTGCTCGAATATAGTGTGATCAACGAATTCATTGTAAGCTTCTCATTGCATTATATATTGTTTTAACTGCTTCTTGGTTCAAATAAATGCATTTTGAGCTCATTTATTCGAAAGAGTTCTAACTTGTTGCTTAAAAAATAAAAATAAGACGTCAAGAATCAATGTAACAAGATATGTTTCAGGTTGACGTTCCCTTGGCTCTGAACTTTTAAATGAGGTATCTTCATAGCCAGAAACTTTTAGCTGACCAATATAAAAAAAAATAATTAGCACTAAGAATCAGTACAATTGCGTTTTTCTTCAAGCATTTACAGTCCTTGCTGATCCCCCTTGGTCCTCCCAAGTCAAAGTTTAAAATCTACTTGATCTACTTAATCTATCTCAAAAATATCTCAGCTGTTCCCGAGATATTGCAAGTACCGCCTTTTGACAACTTGAACACAGTTCAAAATCCAAATCAAAATTGGTTGGAAGTTTCAACTTGGCATCCTTTGTCGTTACTGAAATACTGCATATACGCCCTATTGACACCCTGCAGTCACATACTGTCTTTTGAATTAGTTAAACATCATCCCTTAGCAAGCCTTGAAATTTTCAAGTTAATACCCTCAGCCGTTCCTAGGATATTGCAAGCACGTCCCGTTGAAAATCTGGATGCAGTACCTTTCTGATTTAGTTCAGTCTTCTACTCAACATCATCTGAAAGTTTCAACTTGATACCCTTAGTCTTTATTGATATATTGCGAATATGCCTTTTTGACAATCTGGATGCACATAGTGTATTTTGATAAGTTCAAAATGCCCCTCACCATTCCTTGACAGATTCAACTCGATATCATTAGCATTTCCTGAGATATTGCATATACGCCCTTTTGACCACGTGGACACGCAGTGTGTCTATTGGTTGAGTCCAACATCCCTCTCAACATTCCCTGAAAGTTGGAATTTAACATCCGTAGCCGTTCCAAAAAATTTCAGACATGCCCTTTTGACAGCATGGATGCAAATAGTGTCTGTTGATTTAGTTTAAAATCCCCATCAACATACCCAGAAAGTTTCAATTTAAGACCTTTAATCATTCCTTAGATATTCCAGCTGCGTTCTTTTGACAACCTGGATGCTGATGAGCAGCCAGCCCCCTCCCCCACACCCATAATTTTCCAAAACACATACAATTAAAATTTTGAGATAGCCATTTTGTTCTACATAGTGAATCGAATTTACTGAAAAAAGTCTTCCCCGTAAGGCTTTATGGCCAAGAAAAAAAAAAAACAGCGGAAAGACAAAACAAAAAATTAAGCAAATACATCCATTAAACATTTTTTAAATAATACACTCGCGTCGTAAACCTAACAATACCCCCTCCCCCAAAAAAATAAAAGATAAATAAATAAACAATAAACAAATAAAAATAAAATAATATCCCAGCTAGGCAGGGGAGCAGTACGTGATTCCACCTACACAAATAAACAGCAGACCCAATCTGTAGATATCAACTCCAAGGAAAGAGCGTATCTCACGAATAGATTTGGATATTAAGTTTGAACTTTCAGAGAACGCTTAAGGGGAAGATGAATTGACAAAAAGGTAAGATGTGACCACTATTAACACTACTACCACTGCTACTTTTAGTAATACTACTACTACTGCAACTAAACTACTCCAACCACTACTGCAATTGCAACAAATTGCAAGGCTTAGAGTATTAAGATGAAAAGGGCGTCAAAAAGGCGTATCAGTAATATTTTTGAAACAGTTTACCGTGTCAAGGTGAAACTTCCAGGGCATCATGAGAGGGATGTTCAGCTGACCAAAAGGCAACATTTACATGGTACTACTATTATCAATACTGCTGCTTCTACTGTTACTACTAATAATAATACAACACTAATACTGCTACTACTTCTCCTACTACCACCAATATTGCTGGGATACTAGTACTATTAAGACTAAGTCTATGAAGGTGAAAATTTCAAAGAATATTGATGACAAATTTTGAACTAAATCAAAAGACACTATGTGCATTCAGATTGTAAAAAAGCATATATCAAGAATTAATTGGGGTATTAAGTTGGAATTTTCAGAAAATTCCGAGATATAATGAATATAATGAAAGAAGAGAAGATAAATTATCTTCTCCCTAAACCGTAAACAGTGGCGCTGCTCCAGCATGTATGAGAATATTCACACCCTTGATAGCCGATTTATTTTCCACTGAAGTCTTGACCTTCGAGAGGAAATAGATGTGAAGTTACTGGCCAGTAAGACTTGACAGAATTCCTTTACAAAATTATTTTATTTGTCTCTATATTTTTGCCAACTCAATTTTGCATGTGGAGATGTTCCAGGGAAATTATTGGGAGGATACTTTCAGCGTTTTTGGATTTCCGGGGGAAAATCTCCATGGAAGCAGTTATTTCTGGAATGATCAGGAAAGCGATTACAAATTAAAGTATTTTTCAAATGAAAGCATGTTAAGGAGAAATCATCAGGCTGAATCATCCCAAGGGAATTTTATGGTGGGAGGGGGGGGGGGTCAGCAAGGATGGAATTGTCCAGAGGAAATTTTACGGGGAGGGTGGTGTGTTTTACGTGAGAGGAACTTTCCACAGAAGAGTTTTCCTCCGTGGAGGAGTTTTTCTCTCTTTTCGGAGGAGAGGAAAAGCCCCCTGATATACGGAATAATTTCTCTTTGTTTTGAGTTTTAATGCTGCTCCTTACTTTCAGTTGCAAAAACTTGTTTTTTTATATTTTTTCTAATACAGAGAATGGTCAAAAAAAAATTTGAAAACTATGAGCAGAAAGCGGCCGACCGTTTTAAGCTTTTTCAAGCGTAGGAAGCAAAGAGCAAACGAAAACGAGGAAATAAAAGATCAATTAAGATTATCATGCATTCATTTTGATATAATAAAGCCGTTAAATAGCCAATATAAATTTGAATTTCATTTGAGGCGTAGTGAAAAGCCGAAAGCCACTCTTTTGGTGAGAGTTTTCCTCCCTTTTCGGAGGAGGAACTCCCATCATATGCGGAATAATTTCTGTTCGTTTTGGATTTTAATGTCATCCCTTACTTTCAGTTGAAAAAGTTCGTTTTTATTTTATATTTAACTTAGTACAGAAAACGGCGAACGAAAGATTGATAAATATGGAGAGAAAGCGACCGATCGTTTGAGCTTTTTCAAGCGTAAAAAGCAAAGAGTAAACGAAAACGAGAAAATAAAAGATCAAGTAAGATTATTATGCATTCATTTTGATATACTAAAGCCTTTAAAAGGCCAAATATAAATTTGACCTTCATTTGAGGCATAGTTAAAAGTTGAAAAGTGCCACTTTAGGTCAAGATAGGGATATATATATATCGAGTTTCTGCCTTTGACCAGACCTGAACAGGGTTCCCATCAATATTATTTCATCGCCAAGTTCAGTACTATTTTGCCTTTTTAATTCTCTCTGTCAGTACGACGATTATTTCAGTATTTTTTGCACATGAACATGATGAATCTAGAATTACTGTACTCATGAGCATGATAAATCTAGTATTCCATTCTTTTTTTTTTCTTTTTTTTAATATGAAGAAAGTTAAATGCAAAGGAATAGCATACTTGTCAATGCAAAATTCAAAAATTTCTACGATTTTGCGGATAAGTGATATTTGGTTTGAGTTACTTAAAAGACAGAAAATGGCAAGTTGTTGTGTTGGATTTATAAGACAGAGGGGGGGGGGGGTCGGTGACTGGGTGCTCAAAAATCCTAAATTTCACTGAGTTTCTAACCATCTATTATTCAAATTATCCAATAGTCTTTTTTATTATCCCCCCCCCCCGGCCAAAAACTCCTGAGTACGTGCCTGATGTCAAAGTTTAAAAAAATTCCGAGCTTAGATTAAACTCTGATTCAAATTCTAAGTTGTAACCACTTGAATCTAAGCCATTCGCCTGACCACTCAATTGAGCTCTTATTAATGTTGAAGGCAACTAATTGCAGACTGTAGCCTGTAAAATTCAACTGAATATTTACAAAATAAAAGCTAATATTTCTCGAATCAAAGTATGGTTATTTGCTCGCTTTAAATTATAAATTTTCAAAACTCCTTTCCTTTTCACTTATCGCTGGCCTAACCTCGATTTAAGGTACATTTTTGTCGCCTTATCTCAAAGGAAATGGGGTGATGACGGTCCTTAGTAAGTAATATTATAGAGCACGAGTAAGGAAAAATTAAAGAAAAAGGAGAGGAAGAAGTGAAAGAGAAATAAAATAACCAATAAAAGCTATCATTCCAGAGCGCTGAGTACGTGTACGCAAAAGGCATGACAAAAAAGCTTTTACGCGAGATTAGAACTTTTTTCAGTATTTTCTTGGGAATTTTGGGCGAGAAGTATAAGATAAAATCTTATCTGAGTGGCAACTTTTGACCTGAATGATAATTTAAAAGCAGTCAATAAATGCTGTTGAATTAGTGCATTAGCGCAAGCAGACGAAAATAGTTTTAGACCAAAAGCAGTTGATATAAAAGGATTTAGCAATTCATAGCTCAAGGCTAATCGTAATGCGATTTTCGTAAGAGCTTATAGCTCTTACTGATTTTATTACGTTTCATTTTTTGGAGAAGGGTTACAATCTGTAAACTTGACCTTATTTTCACTGGACCTCTGCTTCTGCTGGATTTGTCAATTAATATTTTGTCTCAAATGACTAATATTTTTTACACAGGTAAAGCAGGCAGGGGATTAGGGGGGTACCTTTTGTGTCCTACAGAATCTAACCTATGTAAATTTTAGAAACGAGTGTCCTGTCTAGTGCCTGTGTGTATTTGTTTAAAAAATTTAATATCAATTAGGCTGTTTCAAAATGAACGCATAAAATAATTTCATTATAACTTTCGCCCGGACAGCTTTTCGACCACCAGAACTGAAACAGATGACGAGGGCGTCAATCCATACCCCAAAACACAACAGCTACTTTAAAAGCAGCTGGAACAACTGTTCAGACAGATTTTGCTTAGCAAACACCCATCATAACTCCAGCTTCTAATTCAGTTGCTACACTGGAGGTCCATCCAGTTTTTTCTGCTGCGTGCATTTGTATACATCCCTCAAGTTCCCAAGTTTAGGGCCCTATCAAGCCAAAGCTAAAAAAATACCGCCAAGCTTTTGTCTTATAGTTTACCTTGATTGAACGTCAGCATACGATGTGTTCTCTTTCAGTTAGTGCCATTTTTGTGGAGACAGGACCTGTCATGCAGAAACTGCAGGTAAAATTCCTTTCGTGCATAATGAAATAGGCCTAAGGCAATGGAAAGACGTACAAACTGTATTTGCAGAAAATGGAGCTGGCACCCACCACAAAGAAAGCATGGTAGCATGGCTAAACTTAAATAAAGTGACATAAGGGTCCTTTCTTTCGGTTGCTAGTCAAAGTTCAAGCCAGAGAGAGACAGAGGTCACAGAAATCGAAAATATATTCAAGTAATCATACTGTTAACCCAATTTCTAGCAAAGCAAAGCTTAACATTTTGATGACGAGTCGTAACACCTATCAAAAGACAAATTTACTTGAGCAACTTGAGTTGATGGGGTTAAAGGATCCTATCCGAAAGTCTATCACTAAGCAAATTGGCCCTTTTTGGTCACTTTTTGTTGATGAGCCCCAAGGCAATTTCTAAAAAAAAACAGCTAAGTTTTGTCATAGACTTGATAATGCCCGATAGCTCAGCACTGGAAATGCCACTTGAACTCTACCATACGGAAAACTAGATACCCACTCATTAAACCAATAGCCATTAATGAACTGATTCTTCAGAAAAAAAATCAGCGTTGATGCGTTACCCAGTATTATGCTGAACTTTCGTTGATGAGTGAGCAGTCAATGGATTACAGGCTAAAGTCAGGCAGAAGAATGAACCACAAGCAGTCTACATTCATTGTGGCTTAAAGAAGATGAACTTAGTCCTGATCCAAACGATCAAGGGAAACAACAAATTGTTGAAGTTTTTTAAGTGGTGCAGTTACTTTAAGTGTTCTTAACACAAAGTTCTATGTGCCATAAGTTGTTTATCTGAGCTAAAAAAAAAAGAGCTTGGGCTAAAGACTCTCAAGTTAAAGAGGCTAGTGGACAGTCGACAGTGCTACTAGCGTACGTCTGTTTGCTAGATAGAACTACAAGTGAAATCAATCGCTTAAGTTCTTTATGTGCTTCCTGAGCAGCTGACTAATTCTATAATTGCAACTAAGGCTAAAGCTTTAAGCGATCAAATTTTTACCATACTATTTTTGTGTTGCTTGGTTGTGATGGAAAAACTACTTTACCAGATTCTTTCAGCTTCATGTGAGCCACAAGATCCAAAAATTGACGACATGAAAGCTCTTCAACTGATCTAAGAGACTAAGAAAAGCCCGCTAGACAGTCAAACTGACAATTTTGGCTGGCTTCAGTCAATTAAGCAAACGCAATAGCGTATTCAATGGGAATACCAATCGACGAGAACACTTCTCAGCGACTGAGGCAAAACATGCCTCCTCAAAGTCTTGTAGACTACTTTGCTCTCTACTCTGGGAGGAGAAAGGATGCTGACCATCAGAAAGACGAAATTAGTCAATTCTATACTTCATGGAGTCATCGGCAAAATTGACGTGCGTTTCATGGGAAATAGTAACCTTTGCAAAACTTTGTCTGCACTGAATCCATAATCACTGGATCTTCAATATATGCCAATTTAGAGATCCAGCATTAACAAAGTTAGGTCCGTGCTTACCAAGCTGCCAAATGCCTTCAGTAAACTTATTAAAACTATTTATATTACTCTTAATCTTCCAGTGACTTTTGTGACAAACAAAGAATTGTTTAACACCGTGAAACAAGTAAAAACACATGTACACACAGCTTATGGTAACAAAAGGCTCAGGAGTTTGAATGTCACAGCCAATAAAGAAGAGATAAATAGCCTCTACAAACACGAGGTTATTGACCGTTTTGCTGTTTTAAATTAGGAAACGCTACACACTTGTTAGATTTGTTTACCTACTAATTAATTCACTTATCTTTTTTCCTAGTTTATAGAAATAAAGTTTCACGGGAATTAGAAAAAAACAATATCAATTTTACCTGTGATTAGAGTACCAGGCTGTCACCAAACAGAGATAGAACTGGGATTCCCACCGCTAATGAGACTTTTTCATGAAATGATGGGTCTGCAGGTCAAACATTCCCCCCCACCTCCCCCAAGTTTTGTTGAAATGACAAGCCTGCAGCCGTTCTTGAGATATGGCAAATACACCTTTTTAAAAGCCTAAGTGTGCATGGTGTCTTTCGATTAAGTTCAACATCCCCCTTTAGATCCCCAGGAAGTTTCAAATTGATATCCTAAGTCATACCTGAGATAGTACATACAGCTCTTTTGGCAGCCTGGATGCATATTACGTCTTTTGATTGGGTTGAACATCCCCCTCAACATCCCCTGAATGTTTCAAGCTAATACCTTTAACAGTTTATGAGATATTGCAGATACACCCTTTCGACAACACGGAATCACATTGTGTCTTTTTGCTTATTACAATATCTCCCTCAGTACTCCCTGAGAGTCTCAACCAAATGCCTTAGATCATTCCTGAGGTATTGTAAATACGCCCTCAGATACGATCCCAATAATATAACCCATAAGTGAACAATGGGAATATAGCTGCATTCAGAGTCCCTGCCCCAGGGGCTGTTGGGGATCAAGTCATCATAAGAGACTCAGTTATTTAACCTTTCGAACATAATGAGTCTTTCAAAATTTTGACTGGGGTTGAGAGAAGACGCCAACTAAGAAGGGCGTGGGAGGGCGGGAATTTGTCCTCCAATCCCTTTTGACTCTCAAAAGAGCATTAAAACTTTCAATTTCTAATCGAATAAGTCCCCTCAGACGCTTATACGACAATTCCTTCCACGCAAAGTGACCTGAAAAGAAATAATAATACATGGAAGCCAGTCAGCTTTTACTTAGACAGCGCTACTGAGCTGCCTAGGATATGTCCTTTACCTGCCTTATGCAGTTTTTATCAGTGTATTCATTTGCCACACTTATAAATGCATTATTCTATTTTAGTGAAGAAAAAGTCATGCTAATTAATCCTTTTTAATCCCAGGATCCTTTTGCTGGCTTCATATATAATTCTGCAGCAAAAGCAGGAGCAAGCTAAGTTTCAAATCTATAAAGAAGAGTTTAGCTGTAAAACATAAAACGCAAAAACGTTGCGTTTTTATTCAAAGGACCCCCCATAAGTTAAAAGCGAAGTTGTAACTTCTCTTATTGATCACGCCCTGAACATTTGCTGCAATTCGTATATAAATACAGAAATAAATATTATCAGCGATTTTTTTTTTGGTAATGGATACCCCATTCCTTTTGTCAATAATACAATTAACTGTAGACAAAAAGATATTCCCGTTAAATCAAAGATATTTCACAATGTGAGGCTCCTGTCAAGCCCTCAAACATCATTTATCTTTCTGTACATCCCAAAAATCCCAACAAAATTAAAAAATGTTTGCACAACAAATAATGTGTATGTAGTTTTCAATAATAATTTTAAAATCACAAATTTCTTGAACTCCAGTAAATATAAAACCCCAGTTACTCCCCAAACAGGGTGTTATTAAATACCGTGTAACTGTTGCAATTACTATGTTGGCAAAACTAATCAGAATCTAAAAAACGGCCACACCAGCATAAAGAAGACATAGATAAAGCGTTAATTTCTAGTAGTTCTAATAACTCCTCTGGTTTTGCTTTAGGTTGCCATATAATTAATAATCCCGGCCACACAACACTTGTTGAAAAATCTTCTCTCATTAGTAATAATTTGGGGATAAAATAGGTGGTTTGGGAATGAATCAAAATTAGTCTGAAAATAAATAATGTTTCTTAGAAAAGAGACTTATGGGAATATTCACTAATTTTTTTATACTAAAATTTAATTAAAAATGATCTAACAAAATATTTTATTAACCCAATTTACAGTAGCATTGAACTTGTTAGCAAAATGTCTTTAAGGCTAGCTGCCAAAAACAGCAATATTAACTTTGAAAGCTCATATTTAATTAGTTCATTTTATTTTATTTGAATGAATTTATCATCTCACACCATTTTATTTAATCAGTCCTGGTTGAACTTTGTTGAAGTAAAGATACTAGGGCTGTTTTAAAAAGTCTTTTTAGAAACATTTTTAGTTTTAAAGTTTGTTTCCTTTACATATATATATATATATATAGCCTTTACATATATATATATATATATATATATATATATATATATATATATATATATATATATATATATATATATATATATATATATATATATATATATATATATATATATATATATATATATATATATATATATGGGATTTTGTGTTATATGGACACAAAAAAGTATTTTTGAAAAAAAAAAAGCAAAAAAAGCTTACTACATCCCACAAATGAAGTTAGTGCAATGGCTATCAATACTCCTATAACGTTTTGATTTAGCAAATAAAGTATATTCTATTCTACTTTGAATTACCATTTTGCAAAAGTTACTAAACAAAAATATCCTCCACACTAAGACATTTTGATGTCATTGTTTCTAGTTCTTAACTTTACACCCTCACTTTACATGGAATTTCTTCACTCATAACTTATATCAAGTATCTTGTTGTTACACATAATTATCTTTAACATATTCTGTGATTAGAATATGTGACTAACTGATTTAACAAGTGTGGCCACCAATACAATGTAGGCCTACCCATTCTTACCATTTTCAGAGTGAGCTTTAAATGATTGAAAAGGCATTTCTTCTGAATGTGTAAATATCCGCACAAATCCATCCTGACAAGCAGTTGCCACATTTTCACTTGAAGTCCAAACCACAGCTCCAATGTATTTTTGGTGCAGTTCAGATTGGAAAATACGGTTGATGGAATTATCACTGAAAAAAATAGAGTTAAAGGCAACAGCTCTAGAATAGATCAAACAAACAAAACTTAGAAACATATAGGAAATTTTCCAAGACAGTGGATTCAATTTAGTGAATATTTCGACCCTATGTCCAAGGGCAGTGTATATGGAAGGCAGTGGGCAGTGGATATGGAAAGGCAGAGTAGCCTTTGTTGCTATTTATTTTCTTGAACAGAATTATATTTATTAACAAAAGAGGTTATTGCAAAACAAATACAACATACCACAGGCTCTAGGAGCTTAAGCTTGTCCAAAGATCCCATTCACCACAAAAAAAAACGTAAAATTCTAGTTTAGTGACTTCTTGCTATCTAGGAAAGGGGTTAGGTTAGGGAAATGAAACTTTTGGGGATGGGTCTACAGGCTAAAGTATATCCCGGGAAGGTATTTTAAAGTACCCACCTCCACTCCTTCTCCCTCTAGAGGGCCTGAAATTCGCCTACATGACAGGTCTATACATATTGAAATTTTGACAAAACAACATTTTACCTTAATTTTCAGTTACCAGTTGCTTTTTCTCTGCATTTATTTCTGAACATACAATTCCTGTTATTTGAGTAGAATTCTGAGTCATATCAATGTTGTTTTTTTTCAAAATCTTGGAAATGTATTTGCATTTCTTTAAACCTTATAAATTGGGATTGAGCAAAGTTGTGAAGCTGAAAACAATTTTGCTGTACTTCATTTAAGCAGAAGATCTATTTTGAAGGTTTCCTTGTAATAAACCACATATTTTTAAAGCTCATCAAAGGTCAGGACCCTCTAGAGGGAGGGGAGTGGAGGTAGGTACTTCAAAATACCTTCCTGGGACATACTTTAGCCTGTAGACCCATCCCTGAAAGTTTCATTTCCTAACCTAACCCCTTTCCAAGATAGCGAGAAGTCATAATACCAGAAAACGGAGGAATAAATAAACATAATAAGGTACATAAAAAACAATAAAATAAAAGGAAAAAAGTGAAAAACGATTATGCTGTTTGCCAAAATACAGAAAGAAACAAAGTTTACTGCAACTCCATGATTTACATCCCAAGAGAGGAATAGCATCTATGTGTAATAATTTTGCTTTAATGTTTCTGAAATATCTTAATAGTCATTTAATCATTATTAGGCATGCTCCAAAATTTACCATGTCTATAAATTGAACAGAAGCCAGAAGGTGTTGGGTAACAGTATGAATGTCCCAATCAAAGAATAGTAAGCCCATTTTTCACCAATGGGGGTTGAATTCTACAAAAATTGATTCCCAGGTGGTCAACCATGAATCCAAGGCTAACATAAAAATAAAAATTTCTGAACAAATCTACAATGCAGAAGTGTAAATCAAATCAAAATAAACACAAAATTTCACAAATTGTGGACATAGTGTACAATGTTGAAAATCAGATTTCAATATGCATAATTGTGGAAAGTAAAATTTGAGCCATTGGGTCCATGCCAATTCCAACAGTACTGTCCTCTTTCCTTGTACAGATGCATTGTTTCTATTATTACTTAAGAAGGTTCAGGGATTATTGAAGAGAAAGTCCTAAATGATTGAACTTTAAGCATCAAAAGTATGTAAGTTTGGGGTATGACTGATCTAAATCAAAAGACATTTAGTACATATTCCTAACATAAAGTAAAATGAATATATAGCTCATAAATGGTTTAGCTTTTCACCAAGCTTAGAGTTCAAGGAGCATGCATTTGTTGATTACAAATCTGAGGCTAATATTGAAATCTTAAAGTTCAAAATCATACCCTATCATGACTACTGACACTGAAACTGCTAACAAAACTCAAAAGTCAACATTACTGCTAAAACCAAATCATTATTTATTGAAAAATAAATATTACTTGTATCTCTTATCATTCTATGACTAAAGTTGAAATGTAAATTAAAAAAAAAGAAGTTGGTATACCATGTGCTGCTGAAACCTAAGTCCTTTGAGGGTTTTTATTCCATATGAACTGATAACCAAAATCATACGGCCCTTAAGCAATGGATCCTACATCCCACACGTTAATCCCTAGATCCCAATTTGCACAAAGCTAGTAGGCATGTTTTATCACTTTCAACAAACAACCAATCAGGAATAATTTGGGGGACTTTCCTAAATATTAACTGGTAATCAATAAAAATCTTTAAGATCACATTATGAATGTCCTAATCACAAAATAGTAAGCCCATTTCTCATTAATGGAGTTTGAATACTACCAAATGGTTTTTAATTAATTTTTCAGATGATCAACCATGAACCTGAGGATAACATAAAATCCAAATCTCTGAGCAAATCTGAGAACTATAATGTAGGACTCCAAATCAAATCAAAATAAGTACAAAATTTCGATAATTATTGATAGAATATATATAGTTGAAAATCAGAGCCATTGTTAGCAATCAGAATCACATAAAGGATTTCAATATGTGGGATTGTTGAGAGTAAATTATGACCCCTTTATTTTCCTTTCCTTTACTTTGCTTATATAGATGCATTGTTTCTATTCTGACTCAAGAATGTTCAGGGATTATTTAAAAGATGGTCCTAAATTATCAAAAGTCAATAAGATCGTGGTATAACCAATCTAAATCAAAAGACACTTTGTACATATTTCTAAAATCAAACACAATGAAAACTGGTTTTGATTTTCACCAAGCTTAGTTTTCAAGGGTTACAAGTTTGCTGATTACAAACCTGAGGCTCATATCAAACTATTAAAGTCCAAAATCTTTAAGTGGTTTATCCTAGCATGACCTCTCCCATTGAATTAGTTCTTCCCAAATATGTTCAAGACACACATAGTTTTCAGTAAAACACCAATGACACAGTAGAGTTTAGACTTTCACATTTAGGGAAACAGGCCGTATCCAAATTCAGGTTCATAGTGATTTTTGTTTGTTTTAAGCTTGATTTCAATATTTATTTTTTTTTTTTTTTACTTGTTTTAAGACTTATTTATATTAGTACCTGTGTATGTATGTTTGCTATGATTGTTCAGTTAATTTATGTTTGTTTTTGCTTTCATATATACTTCAATAGCAAAAGATTTTTGTTGGTTTTAAGCTTGAATTGCATATTTGATTTAAGCTATACTCATCTTAAGATTTATCTATCCATTTATGTTAGTACCTACTTTTTTTGGCAATAATTGCTTATTTAATATCTGTTTGTTTTGGGTTTCATTTATTTTTTAGTAGTAATTTCTAGTCAGTCTGAATTTGAGCTGTTGTAGGTTGTTATTTCTTCTGCTCTTAAGTTTAATATGGCCTATACTTTTCTTTGAAAATATTCTATTCTGGTAAGAATTTTTTAATGAATTTCTTGAATAAATAAAACAAAAAATAAAAGAATTAAGTACAAATTAGGAAAGTTGTGCAAAGTCAAAAATTGATGTGCTATATTAATTAAACTTTCAGGAACAGATCAACAGCCTAAACTTGCATCACTGCCTCAGTTTTTTTGGTTGACCTAATCCTCACAGACAAGCCAGACATTTCCCATCATACAACTGATCTTTAACTTGTGTAAGCACTTTGACAATAATGAAGAAATTAATCCATGTAAATTTCTAAATTAATACAAGATGCTGACCTTGACAGATAAAATGACTATTAAATTGAAACCAAGCATGGTAAATGAATGACATTTTATTGAACTTTTTTCCAGTTAAGAAATGATATAGACATTTTGTATTGACAGGAGGATACAAAGACAGGACAGAAATGAAAATCAAGAATCAGGAGGAAAAGATTGAGAAACAGTAGAAATGTGAGCTAAATTCATTGCAAGATATATCTGATCTCTGTCCACCTGAAAGAGGGAATCATTCCAGCATTAGCTGTTCATGTATTGAAGAAAAAAATTGGTGGTAACACAAATAGTTATTTTATCACATAATGAGAAACATTGCTATCTCTTCTTAAGATCCTTTTTAGACATAATACTATTAAGCTGAAATATCTGCAAGACTTATGCAGCAAGCATGAAATAACAGAATGTGGTCATCTTTGTAGACTTTTTCTTTGTTTGTAATACTCATTATATAATCTGTCATGATTATAGAAAACTCTCTGATCTTGTATACTCATGTCTAACATGCAATGAGGCCTTTGAAAAAAAAAAGAGTGTCTTTACCTGCATTCCAAACTTATTTAGTAGCTCTAGTAAAAATTTTGTTGTCTCAACCTTCACCCTTATATCTGAAGTTGCAGAGAAGTAAATCCTTATCTTAGGCTATTAAAATATTGTAGGCTAGGTGTAGCCTAAATACAATATCTATAGTCTACTTTGCTGGGCCTTCCTTATAGTCCAGATAAACATAGTATTTGTCTGCTTACACTAGAACATGTTATAGCAGATTCTACACTATTATTCTAAAAAGTTTTCTAAAATAAAGTAAATTTTAGGCTGACAACATAATTTAGCTAGGATAAAAGCAAATAAATCACTTGTTTGTTTTTTTATTCTTTTGGAATAATTTAATAATTATTTATGAGAAAAGTTATATTTTGGCCATAAAAGGGCTCAAAACAGCCCAGAGGCTAGTAGGCTAGGCCTAATCAAAAGTGAAGGAATGTTTTACTGATCATGGCCCTGTTAAGGACTCAAAATGTTACTGCCCCCTGAAGCAACTATTGAATTATGCAAGAGGATAATAAAGGACATCAATCAATATAACTATTTGATTTTAGGCTAGCAAAATTAAGATAACAGCTACAAATTTATCCTCTTTTGTTCTTAAAGTGGCATTTCTTAAAGGTAGGAATCATGGTTCAGGGTTACCTTAATTTTCGCTGCAAATCTATAGCCTAGCTTAAAGTTTTGCTCCATTACCCCAAAGAGTAACCATTCCAAATTTATCAGAGATGAGTGCCATTTGAAGAGGGAGGGGATATAGCTAGACACTTGAAAAGACCTCTCATCAACATAATTTATGCTTTGGATCCATTGTTGAAATCTTTTATTTAAAAAGCCTAACTCTACTAGCTTAGTTCAGTTTAGATGTGGCATAGGCCCACTGCTTTATTGAAAGCATAGCCTACCCTAGTTTCCATATTCTCATATATTTATCCCTGGATCCAGATGCAAATGATTCATCATTTCCCAGTCTCTGAACATCAACACTGCGAACATCACCCGAATGGCCTTGACACTGAGCTCTTAATTTATATGATTCCATCTCAAAATGGGCCGTGCGAGCCAAATTTCAAATTTTATGCTAGAATAGTTGAGTTCCAAATTGGAAGCTGCAGCTAAGAGCTGCGTTCGTTTTCGCTAAAATATTGTTTTTAGTTTCGCTAAAATAATATGTTTTAGTTCCCCTAATATAAATACGTTTTTCGTTCCGCTAAAATATTCTTGAATTTTCTCTTATGTTGTGTTTTATTTCTCAGTTCTACAAACCTTATTCAACACTGAAAAACGTCTGATAAGTGTTCTTCACTTGTTGAACAAAGTTTTTTAACAAGTTGTGGGGTCCCTCAAGGGTCTGTCCTGGGACCGACCTTATTCCTTCTATTTATAAATGATTTGCCTGAGGTATTACCACTTTGTAAAATTGTAATGTTTGTAGATGATGTTGTTCTTTTTGCATCCCGTGCTGATTTATCCCTACTCTTTCATAATCTTAATAACACACTTTTATCTGCAGGGGATTGGTATGCCAGAAATTTACTTTCATTAAATGAGAAGAAATCTCAATATATGCTGTTTTCTGATCTGGTTCTCAGAAACTGAACAGTTTTCTCTTTATCTAAATGATAGGGTACTAAAATGTGTTGAGAAATTTAAATATCTTGGAATTATTTTGGATGAAAATCTGTCTTTCCGTGAGCATAGACTAGGTGGAGGTGTTGCCTTGTACATACGGAAAGACATCCCTTGCAAATTATTACCGGAATTATTTGATCCAGCTCATGAAGTAATCTGGGCTATTTGAAAACCTAAATCTCTGCCCCGTCGCTTTTCTTGTATTATAGTCGCTTCAGTATATTACCCGGAAAGTGCCAGAAACCGGGGTGACTTGGTTTTCCACCTCCAAACGACTATTGATCACCTGAGAAGTATATACAATAGCCCTGCTTTTATTATAGGAGGAGACTTTAACCAAACCAAGAAGAGTTGGTTATCATCTTATTTGTCTTTGAAACAAGTAGTACATATACCCACCCACTTTTTGGGGGGCATATTGGACCTTATACTCACAAATTGTTATGATTTTTACTCCCCTCCCCTTTCTCTTGGTCCCGTTGGCAGGTCAGACCAGAACGCAATTCTTTGGAAAGCAAGAGAGTCTTTACCAAAGCCCAAACTATCCCGTGTCACTGTTCGTCCTTGTACGGAGTCGGCCATCTGTGAATACGGTCGATGGATTGGCACATACGACTTCCCCGAAGTGTAAAATACCGGGCTCTTGGAAACTAAGGTATCCGATTTCAATGCCACGTTATACAGTCAATACCTAAAGATCTTTACAACAAAATCATTTGTTGTTAGTGAATACGACAAACCATGGATATCTCCAGCTATTAAATCACTAATAAAAGAGAGGTATCGCCTCTATTCCCGTGGTGCTATTATCAACAGCAAAAAATTGCGAAATCAAATAGTCTCTTTGGTAAAGAAAGCCAAAGCTCGCTATGGTCGTGAAACCATGCCCTCCCAATTACTTACTTCAGACCCTAAAAAGTGGCACAACGCTGTGAAAAAAGTGGCCGGCCAAGTTTTTGACAGCAGTGTAAAGATCAGCAATGATGGTGGGTCCTTAATCAGTGCAGAAGAAGTGAGTGAATTCTTCACCAAGATCTGCACTACCTATCCAACTATTACGGCTCATGAAAAGTCCACCTTACTTGAAAAATGTTAGCCTGAGAATAACATAATAGTCAGTGAGTTTGACGTTTACACGGAATTACGGAAGATCAAACCGAATACATCTTCATACCCTGGTGAATTACCTGCCAAACTGCTACGTGAATATGCAGCCTTCATAGCATTACCACTGTCCAGCATCATTAACGAGTGTTTTGCTTCTGGCTATTTCCCGTCACAGTGGAAAAGGGCCTATATTAGAATTATTCCAAAAAAGCGCACCCCTATTGCATGCCACAATCTCTGCCCATTCTCACTTACACCTTGTTTGGCAAAAGTAACTGAGGCCTTTATACTCAAGTTTCTTCTGAAACAAATTCATGGCATATTGATAAGTTCCAGTATGGTGGACTCCCCAAGTGTAGTACTACAATCTACCTAGTACGGATGTTTGAATGTGTCCTCCAATGGCTTGAAAAAGGTAGCTGTTTCGTCGATATCTGCGCAGTGGATTTCCGAAAGGCCTTTGACCTAATCCGCCACCTGACTGCAGGCATGAATCTCCAGGAAATGGGGGCCAAACGACACACCCTTGGCCTTGTGCTTGACTTCTTAACTGGCCGAAAACAAAAAGTCTTTGCACTCCACGAAAACGATTCGGATTCATCATGGTCAGATACTTCTTGTGGGGCCCCACAAGGCACGAAATTAGCTGGAATAATTTTCCTGGCTGTAATTAATCCCCTGCTTAATCATCACGACGACCGTTACAAGTTTGTAGATGATCTGTCCATAGTGCTCGCTTACCTGGTCGAAAACACTATCATAACAAAGCAGTTTTCAGACCAGTTATTTGATCAGCTAAAAACCGAATGCTCAAGTCATGACCTGACCATTAACGTAGCCAAGTCGAAGATAATTCGTTTCAACCCTCTGAAGCAGAATATAGATATGCCTCTAGTCCCTTTCCCGATTGTGAACGAAATAAAAATCTTAGGAGTAACTTTCACTAGTGACTGTAGTTTCAATGCCCATATTAATTTAACCGTCCACAAGGCTAATGCAAGCCTTCAGACACTTACAAAAATGAGGCGTTTTGGGTGTGATACTGAAAGTCTTCTCCATGCCTACATGTGTTATGTTCACCCGTTGCTCGAGTACGCGTGCCCGGTGTGGGGTCCATCTGCTATCCGCACAGCGTACCTATTACGCGACATAGAGTGCGTCCAGAAAAGAGCAACAAGGATTATACTCCGAAACCGTGACATACCTTATGATCAAGCCCTCGCTAAATTAAATTTATCTCCACTTAAAGTCCGGCTTGAACACCTTATTCAGCAATTTGGAAAATCCGTCCTAGCCAATAAGAGCCACCGATCAATACTACTCGAAACAGCCCCTCCCAATAGCCGAACTCGGTTACAAAATAAACTTCTACCCCCTAAAGTACGAACGAATCGTTACGCCAACTCATTTGTGCCTTTCTTCACATCATTTTTTAATGCTGAGCCGTAGTGTGTGATTTTTGTTTAAATGTATGATTTTTGTAAAAAAAAAAACTAAATTTAGCTATGCTACGATAGTTTTTAAATATACCGATCTCTCTCTCTCTAAATTTCCCAAGATTATTCCCGAAAAATTCACAATTCCACAATTACCCAACATCTCATAGTTCTAATTTCTCTTTTGAAACTAGGCCAACGGTGCGATCGGGATTTAGTTTGCGTTATATTGGTCCAAAAGTTTCGAATTTAATCCTAATAGCTGTGAGAAATTGTAATGATAGAAATAAATTTCTGAAGTAATTAAGAAATGATGTTTCTAGTCTCCCATAATATTTTCCGTTGTAAGTGTTGAAGTTTGATTTCCGAAAGAAGTGCAGATTAGTTTAAGCCGAAGTAATGACGGTTTTTTCTTTTGTTTGTGTTTATTTTTTATTTTTTTTGGTGATATACCACGCGCTTAAATATGCCATTAGGCATTTGCGCTGTTTGTTTAAATGGTTTAATTCTTGTTGTAAATTAAATAAAAAAAACAAGTTTTTTTAAAATGAAAGTAAGAAGCGACATCGAAAATTAAAACGAACTGAAATTAATCTGTATATGGAAGGGGCTTTTCCTCCTCAACGGCCCACTCTTTACGCTAAAGTTTGACTCTTTCTCTTAACTTTACTTCTTAAAACGGTAAAATACTTTAACGTAAAGAGCGGGCCGTTGAGGAGGAAAATCCCCTTTCATATACAGATTAATTTCAGTTCGTTTTAAGTTTTGATGTCGTTTCCTACTTTCATTTAAAAAAACTTGTTTTTTTATTTAATTTCTGGACGTTTTTGAATTAATGCATGTTTTGATCTTGGCTCTCCACACATAAATAATTAAAACGATATTTGCATGTTAATTTTTTTTGGCTAAATGGCTTTCTCATAGTTTTAATCCGAAGATTTTGAGAAATAAGGAGAGAGGGAGGAAGCCTAGTTGCCCTCCAATTTTTTGATTACTTAAAAAGGCAACTAGAACTTTTAATTTTTTTACGAACATTTTCATTAGTAAAAAATATACGTAATTTACGAATCAACTTATGTAACACACTTCTATATTCGTATGTTTTATTGCGTATATGAGGGAGTTAACCCCTCGTCGATACCTCGCTCTTTCAAAGTTTGTAACTTGTAGCCCCTCCCAAGGGGACTATGGGGGAGTAAGTCGTCCCCAAAGACATAGTTATAAGGTTTTTCGACTATGTTGAATAGAATGGCTATCTCAGAATTTTGATCCGGTGACTTTGGGAAAATAATTAGCGTGGGAGGGGGCCTAGGTGCCCTCTAATTTTTTCGGTCACAGCAAAAGGGCACTAGAACTTTTCATTTCCGTTAGAATGAGCCCTCTCGAAAGATTCTAGGACCACTGGGTCGATACGATCATCCCTGGGGAAAAAAAACAAATAAACATGCATCCGTGATCTGCCTTCTGCCAAAAAAAATATAAAATTCCACATTTTTGTAGATAGGAGCTTGAAACTTTTACAATAGGGTTCTCTGATACGCTGAATCTGATGGTGTGATTTTCGTTAATATTCTTTGACTTTTAGGGGGTGTTTTCCCTTATTTTCTAAAATAAGGCAAATCTTTGCAGGCTCGTAACTTTTGATGGGTAAATCTAAACTTAATGAAACTTATATATTTAAAATCAGCATGAAAATGCAATTCTTTTGATGTAACTCTTGTTATACAAATTCGGTTTTTTAGAGTTTTGGTTGCAATTGAGCCAGGTCGCTCCTTACATACAGTTCGTTACCACGAACTGTTTGATAAACTTGTATCTATCTATCTATCTTCAGCCAGATATAATTTTGACAACAGTAGATGAAGCAAGATGACTGGATGGATAAAGCTTTAAATAGCTTCGGGGTGAGGAGGAGCATGTGTGGCTTCGCAGGTGACTTAGCAGCTAATATATTTTGCCATCTATATAAACTTAATGGAAGGACTCGGAGTTCTAATTTTGTTTAGTTTTTTTTCGCTTTTGATCAACATCCAATCCTCAGTTTTACTAATAAGCCGTTCGTCTCTAAATCTTGAATTTATGTTGCAATTATAAGCCGTTCTTTCAAGTGTCATCCAATCGTCGTTAAAAAAATACTATCGTTCTTAATATGACGAACTGAGCTCCATACACTATTTCATCACTAGTTTTTTTGGACAGGCAATTTTCAAAATCAAACAACGTATAAAGTAAACAATTCTCTATCAGAAAATAGCAATAATAGCTGCGATTTTATTGCCATTGTACTTAAAATCTGTTTTTGATGGCTGGCAAGTTTATTGTTTTTTCTATTTTCGTTTTTGTTTGAATAAAACTCTGAACGGCGACGTCAGACGTCGAAAAGCAATAGAACGTCAAACTTCGATTAGAAGGACGTTGGAATTTTACTTTGGAATCGGTCTGGATAGAATTTAGAAAATAAAATGAACAAACATAAGCTAGAAGTCTTAACATACAATAAAGAAATCATTATGTTTAAGTAAAAGGTGAAGATATTGTTCAGCATGAAAAATATAAGCACAAAACAAAGAAATGATTGGTCCATGGCTTGTAAAGAGAGTTAAGGCTAAGGCTAAGAGAGTTAAGACGTGTAAAGAGAGTTAAGTTTACCGTTTTGCTTATTTTGTTTGAATAAAACTCTGAACGGCGACGTCAAACGTCGAAGTTGTAAAGCAACAGAACGTCAAACTTCGATTAGAAGAAAAAGTGCAATAGTTTATCAAAAAAAAAAGTTATGCGTTTTCAATTAATGGAAATTCTTGAAAGATATTACTAGGCTATCAGCCTAGAGGCTTAAGCTTTGCTTTTAGGCCAGAGTAAAGTGTTATTTAATTGACTCTTTCCTACTTTGATAACTAGCTGATTTGAACAAAACCTTCAGAAATGAGTTTTAGGCCTAAAATATCGCTGAAAGGTGGAGACTTAAGAAAAATAGAATATTAAACCTTTAATTTGTAATGAGATTTGTCACCACTAATTTCCCATAATTTCAATTAATATATGTGTGTATTTACAATGGAAAGCAAGTCACTGGGCAGTAAACGCAATCAAATTTTCTTATTAATGGTATTTTAGCATAAGTTATCTTTTTTTGGGTGGAAAATATCATATATAAATAACTGTCAATACAGTAGAAGGTAAAATTCTAGTTAATTGACTTCTTGCTATCTCGGAAAGGGTTTAGGTTAGGAAAATGAAACTTTCAGAGACAGGTCTACATGCTAAAGTATGTCCCGGGAAGGTATTTTAAATTACCCACCTCTACTCCTTTTCCCTCTAAATGACCCTGAAATTTGCCTACATGACAGGTCTATACCTATTGAAATTTTGACAAAACAACATTTTACCTTAATTTTCAGTTACTAGGCCTAGTTGCTTTTTCTCTGGATTTAGTTCTGAAAATCATATTCCTGTTATTTGAGTAGAATTTTTAGACATATCAATGTTTTTTTTTCAAAATTTAGGAAATATATTTGCATATATTTAAAACCTTATAAAGTGGAATTGAGCCAAGTTATGAAGCTGAAAACAATTTTGTTGTACTTCACTTAAGCAGAAGATCTATTTTGAAAGGTTTCCCTTTTGTAAGACACATATTTTTAAAGGTCAGGGCCCTCTAGAGGGAGAAGGAGCAGAGGTGGGTACTTCAAAATACCTTCCTGGGACATACTTTAGTCTGTAGATTCATCCTGAAAGTTTAATTTTCTTAACCTAAACCCTTTCTGAGATAGCAAGAAGTCAATTAATTAGAATTTTACCCAGTAGAATTCTAGACAAGATAATTTTCACTATATTGGAAAGTGGTTAGGTTAGGAAAATGAAACTGTCAGGGATGGATCTGCAAACTCAAGCATGTCATTGGAGGGTAATTTGAAGTACCTACTTCCACTCCTCCTCCCTCTAGAGGGCACTAACTTCTGATAATCCTTAAAAATATCTGTTTTATAAAGGTGAAACCTTTGCAAAATAGATCATCTGCTTAAATGAAATGCAAAAAAATTATTTTCAGCTTTACAACTTTGCTCAGTCCCTATTAATAAGATTTCAAAAACCTGCAATTAAATTTGATTAAGAAAAAACAGAAATATTGCTTAAAATTCTACTCAAGTAATAGAAATTGTATTTTTAAAATTAAAACCACAGAAAAAGAAATTGAAAATTAAAATACAATGTTATTTTGTCTGAATTCCAATAAGTATAGACCTATCAAGTAGGCAAATTTTTAAGATATAGAAATCAGAAGAGGGTTAACATAATAACTTGGTAAAACCTTTGCAGAGTGTGTTTTTGTCCCCAGATTCATTACTGAAAGTTTTCTTTTTCCTAACCTTACCACTTGTTAAGATAGCAAAAAGTAGCTTGTGCAGAAATTTATCAATTTTTTCTCTGAAAGGAAAAGTAGTAAAGCACCCCAACTGTATTTGAAGAAGACAACTGCATTTGTCTTGTTTTCTTTTCTACAAGAATGTTTTGCCTACTTTTTAGATTGATGTTCATTTTTTATAAGTGACTTATTTATACTAGAAGCTAATTTAGGCTATAAATTTTTGACTTACATTGAACTCTCAGGCTCTTCCCAAAAATGAGATTAAATTTTTCAAAGCTTGGAGACTTGTTCCTCCTGTCTGTTTAAAGAAAACAGATTCATAATTAAAACTTAGTTCATTTCTAAGTTACATTTAGTGGGCCTTAAAAAGCCTTTTTTACTAATTAAAGGACAACTCAACACCTACATAAACCATAATTGAACCATTTTGAGTAAAGACAAGAAGGATGATAATTTTATCAGCCCCTAAACTATTATTGTAATAGCAGAACCCCATAAAGTATTATTAACTGACAGTTATCTATTTATATCCCTAAGAACAATGTTGATTCTCTTTTCAGAAAGAGTATAGAAAGAGGCAACAAATTGGTAGTGCTAGCCTTGGAAAGAAATGGACCCCCTCTTTTGAAACCTTAAATTTGCTTTAGAGCTAGTGGTGTCTTTCTAGCTGGATGTACTATGGGCATTGTGTTGTTCTTTAAGCATATTTCACATTCTGTTTCAAGTTTTCCTATGCCCTTAAACACATTGCAATATTTGGTTACTGGTGACCATTTGATGTTCAGGACATGCTTGATCAGATTCATTTGTCTTGAAACAAATTATTGGTTTGGTGGTTGACTGAACCACATAGAAGGCAATTGCCTGCACTGGTTTATTTTTGAAAGCAACAAGGGTTGTTGCAGACTCCTAGATGTGGTATGGTGAACCCACAGTAGTTGGTGAGCTTGAGCAGCTGCAGCTTTGGCAACATATTTTTCAGGTATTGTGAAGGCAGGATGTTTACCTGAGCACCTGTGTCTAATTTGAAGTTAAATGTGGATCTGTCCATACAGAGAAATCTCAGCAAAAATATCATCTTTGTTGGAGTCCTTATTGATGGCATATAGGAACACCTTTGTTTTTTCCTGGTTGTGCATATCATTGATACATTATGGAAAATTTGTGGCTTCATTTCCAACAGCATTTGCAGATTTACTTTTGCATACTCTTGCAAAATTGTTCTGTTTTTTGCACTTGGCACACATTTTTCCTTTTGCAGGGCATACATGCTTGGGTGAGTAGTTTCCACACCAGAAGCAGCACTCTGTCTTCTTCTAGAGGGTCTGAATCTATTATGTGCAATAGCATCCGCTTCTTGTTTAATTTCTTTTTGTTCAAAAGTTTTGATCTGTGCTTGGGTTGACTCTTGAGCTCTGCATATTGTGACAGCTTGGGCTAGTGTAAGGCTGTCACCAGTGGCTAATAGTTTTTCATGTAATTTAGGATTTCTGACTCCATACACTATGTTGTCTCTTACCATTTCACCAGTGTATCTGCAGGGTTACAAGGATGTTTTGCTCTGTTATGTATTTTTCAGTATTTTCAGCATCCTTCTGGTCTTGCTTCTGAAATATATAGCAAGAGAATACTTAATTCTTTTTGTGGGTTGCATAGTCTGAACTTCTTGATGTTGTCTTTTTCAGCTTTTGCAAGCTCAAAAGTTCTGAAGATCTCTGTGCCCTCTGCACCAACCAAGATTAGGAGGTACACAGATTTTAATTTCTCAGACTTCAGCAAGGGAGCCATCACACATGAGCACTGCATGGCTTTCAAATACTGTCTGTTCTGAATTGAGATTTTCAGCATTCCAGTTGATTGATGGGTTATTGATATCCACAACTTCTGACACCATGTACAATTCTTTGATTTATAATTTATTTAAAACCCAAGCACCTAGAAGAAAAGAGCAGTATAAGCACAAGCATAATCCCTTACTTACAATGCTTTACTAGCATAATTGTTTACAAAAAAGACAAAGGGCACACAGGTGAGCCTTTAAAGACTGTTCAGTGGAGCATTTAACTGAATCAAAACATATTATGTGTATATGAGTTGTCAAAAGGATGTAATTCAGGAATGACTGAATACATTACTTTGAAACTTTCATAGCACAAGCAAGCAGATTAGTCCACAATGCCACAATGACTAAGCACAAACTTCTTAAGTAATTTAGTTAAGACTGTTGGTTTGGTCCATTGCCTAAAAAATTTCCTACTTGTTTTATTCTAGAATTCTCACATTCTTATTTTATATCTTTATATTTTTATATCTTGATTTAGGTGACAGTTGAGAAATAATTTGTATTATCTATTATAATTGAGTTGTCTAAGCATTATAATTGCTTTTTGATAATGCAAATTGCATTATTTTGGTTCATATTTGTAAATACAGGCACTTGTTGCTAGTGACTAACTCCTACAAATAGCAAGATAAGTGGTAAATGGATCCTGGTAGAAACATGAAATCAATATTTATACAGGTTCAGTAATTATACCTTTGGGGATGTTAACACCTCCACAGCCCTTAGAGCAAGGGCTGTAAGTTAGGCAGTTTGTTTATTGTGTACATTTAATATGTGTTATTACCTTAAATTGCAACTTCGAGCAATTGAAGGATTTTCCATCCTGTAGCATTATTCAGCATTTCTTCAAAAATTGCCATGTTGATCGATTTGGAATTATTTTGAATATTAAGTTGGTTTTATTGACTAGGGTTTATGCTCTGGTCTGGGACTCCAAGGTGTCCCATTCCAGCCCCCATTCCTTATTGCTCCACTCCTTGTCAATCTTCTTAAATACTTTTAATGACGTCATCGTCATAACAAACATGACGACAACTAACTTCATGACGACATGATGACATGACGTCACTCGACAGATAGACAGACAGACAGACAACTTATTTTTATATATATAGATATGTTTTTAACTACATAAAACTTGCAAATATACAACATTCTTTCCTGTCCCATTGTCTGTACATATAAAAAGATTGTCAGGTTTACCGACTCTTGAACATGCAACATATAATTGTCGATGGGAAAAACAATCTGTATTCAGATCTATACCTCATTATTCTAGGGATTGCCCTTGAGCTTTGTTGATGGTGATTGCTAATCAAACATTCCCTGTGTCCCCATCGTCATTTATATATCCCCCCTGTGCCCCCCGGCGTTCCCGTTGTAGTTGTGTCCCTGTGTCCCAGTCGTCATTTAAAGTCAACAAACATGACGTCAGTCGACACACAAACATGACGTCAGTCGACACACACGTCCCAGTCGTCATTTGTGTCCAGGTGTCCCAGTCTATAATTTCTCTTTGAGTGTCCCGGTCGTCTTTTATATTCCCTGTGTCCCGGTCTATGATGAAATTAATTTTTTGTTTTTTCCTTGTTTTCTTTTTAGTTTTTTTTTTGGTTTTTACCTTTTTTAGATTTTTTAGTTTTTTTTTCTTTTTTCTTTTTAGTTTTCTTTTTCTCCTTTATTTTTCAGTTTTTTTCCTTTTTTAGTTTTTTTTTCTTTTTCAGTTTTTAGTTTTTTTAGTTTTTTTTCTTTTTACCTTTTTTTTAGTTATTTTTAGTTTTTTTTTCTTTTTTAGTTTTTTTTGTAGTTTTTACCTTTTTTAGTTTCTTTTTTCTCTTTTGTATTAATGCTAAAGCCAAGGTTTGAACTTGGAACCTCTCGGACCTAGAACCTGGAACATAACGCTTTACCAACTCAGCTACTTCGGCTTGAATACATTTACCTTTTTTAGTTTTATTTTTATTTTTATTATTTTTTAGTTTTCTTTTTCTCCTTTATTTTTCAGTTTTTTTCCTTTTTTTAGTTTTTTTCTTTTTCAGTTTTTAGTTTTTTTTTAGTTTTTTTATTAGTTTTTGTTTTTTTTCTTTCTAGTTATTTCCGTAGTTTTTAACTTTTTTTTAGTTTTGTTTTAGTTTTTTTTCTTTTTTAGTTTTTAGTTTTTTACCTTTTTTAAGTTTTTTTTTGTGTAGTTTTTACCTTTTTTAGTTTTTTTCTTCCTTTGTATTAATGCTAAAGCCAAGGTTCGAACCTGGAACCTCTCGGACCTAGAACCTGGAACATAACGCTTTACCAACTGAGCTACTTCGGCTTGAATACATTCGTTTTTGAATTGGTATATGATGAAATAATTCAGACGTCATATGCGGACAATAACGTCACTCGACAGACAGACAGACAACTTATTTTTATATATATAGATTGTGTAATGTTTCTCAGTCTATTCCTTGCTTTTTTGAATTTATCATATTGTTCTCGAGAATTAGTTCGCCTGTATTTTGCCCAGTACCTGTTCTTTCTGTTCATTTTCCGTTTTATGGACCTTTTCAAGTAAGGTAGGGTGCGTGGTCTTTTGATATATGAGACAGTGGTACATGTCTCCTCGTGCTTTAGCATTATTTCCTTGAAGAGATTCACCTGCCATTGCTTGACTAGTGCTCAAACAGTGCTTCCCAGTTGCCATTTTGCATTCTCCTTAGTTCCTTGCGGATTTTCTCGTAATCGATATATCTTCTGCAATTATGGTTGGAAGAGGGTGGTGACAGTTGGAGAGTTGTTAAGAGCCATACATGATCACTTGCACCAATCGGTGGTAAATGATCATTACTTAGAATTTGATCTGGGTTGTCTGTGATTACCAGGTCAAGTAGCGAGGGTATTTGTCCATCTCTGAACCTTGTTGGTGATTCAATAGATTGATATAGCGTATTTTCTGCTATGTATGTAAGGAAAGCAGAGTTCGTAGCATGACCCTCACGATACTGGGGAGAATACCCTAAGCCGTCAACCCAGCTGACTTGAGGAAGGTTAAAATCTCTAATTATTTAAAGGTTCTTTGGCTTCTTATCTTGTAGCAACTGCAGGGCTTTACAAAGTGCCAGTTCAGACTCTATCAGGTTTGGGCAACTTGGGCTCCAGTAAAAAGTGGCTAAAACTAGACTTGCTTGGGGTAGCACAATCTCTATAGCTAAATATTCAACTTAATCCAAAACTTTATTAAGAGAGAATCTGCTTACCGATAAGGTTGCCTTCACATAGACTGCAATTCCTCTTCTTGGGTCATCTTGTAAATTTTTAAATAGGAAATATCCCACAATTCCAACATGGGCAATGGGCATTGTACAAAGGGTTATTTGTATTATTCGGCTTAATTTCAGCTACACTAATCACATCATAATCATTTTTTGCTGCTAAGATCCATAACTCAGTTAGTTTATTTGGCAAGGAGTCTATGTTTGTGCTCAGCACTTGGAGAAACTTAGAGTAATGACTTTTAATGTTTTGTACTAGATCACTTGGACTACTATCACTTATTTCACTAGCTGTTTGGGCATCTTCATAACTTGTGGATACTGTATCCCTTTCCAAATATGTACATCTATTGTCACTAAAGTCTAAATATTTTGAACTATCAGATCTATTTACACTAGTGGCTAAGGGAAAGTTCCCAAGCCCACTCACTGCTGTTTTTTTTGGGACAATGCAACCCTTACAGATAAAAAGGTCTTTTTCAGCATTCTGCAGCTGGTCCTTTAATTCTTTCACAAGCTTTGCTCACCTCTCTCTGTCCTCCCTGCTTATATCACTTTGGTACTGAATCGTCTCCTTTTTCAAAAAGGAGGTTCTAGTGATTTCCTTTTTTATCATCATGTTGGGGATGGTAAATATCACTGGCGCTATTCTTTGTTCCTGTTGTCCAGCAACGATCTGGTTATTTTTAGGTATCAAGCGCTTTACATTTGTGAGAAGAAATTCTAAAAGTTTATAGGAGGTTTTTAGGTGCTCGCTGATGAACTTTATATCAGCCTGTTCCTTCTCCTGGCTTGTACCCTGTTCTAGCTGAGGAATTCCATGAGCTATGATATTTAGCCTTTGGTGCTGCCTATTATGGTCTCTTCTTATTTTGTCTCTCACTTCTTCGCGGGCTTCCGTTTTTGAGCTTTAGTAATGGCTGCGAGCTCAGCATGGAATTTTTTGTTAGGATTTCCTTCAACACTTTTAGTTCTTCTACAATAAGGTATTTGACTTGTGTTTCCATGTCAGCTTTGTTGCACTTTTTTAACAGTTCTGTTTCAATTTCTGCAACTCTTTCAGCAACTGAATCAACCATTATAATCATTTCTGCAAGCAGTTCAGTTTTTAGGCAATCAATTTGCTCTTTCACAATCGTGTTTACATCCTCAGTGGTAGCACTTTTTCTTGTGGGGTCGGCTAAACAAAGGGGGCAATACAAGGAGAATGATGATCCAGCACTTAATTTGTTTATAAGGTTGTACCTGGACTCTGTCATTTCAATACATGAAATGCATAGCCACCTTTCACATCCGCCACACAACATTGTTTTTTAGGCTTGCATGCTTGACCTTTCCTTTCCAAAAAGACAAAGGGCACTCAGGTGAGCCTTTCAAAGAATGTTCAGTGGAGTGTTGAACTTAATCAAAACATGTTATGTGTAAAAGGGTGTAACTCAGGAATGACTTGAGTTTATTAATTTAGAACTTTCAAGAAATGATGAGGGAGATGATTAATGACCAAAAAGCCAATATTTGTATCTTACTACTACTACCACTGCTACTGCCACCACTACTACTACTACGTTTGCTATATTTAGGGGAGATTTGAACTTATTCAGAAGACACTATGTGCATGCACAGTGTTAAAAGAGAATATCTCAAAAATTATGCATAATTAGTTACAGTACCTGTAGTGTTAGTATTAATATTAGACCCTATACCTCTTGGCTAGTTCAAAATCCACCACAATTTACCCTTAAAGGTCTGTTTTAATAATGTATGCTGTTCTTGAGATATTGCTTTGTCATCTTTTTGAAAATCTACATACTCATAGTTTGTTTTTATTTAATTCAACATTCACTTAAATATTCCTTGATTATTAAGAACTTATGCAACAAAACCCACTGTTCATTGAAAATTTTGACTAAATAATCAAATCTTGTTCAAAATTTTACTTACAGTCCAATATTTGGATTCTCAAGCAGAAAACTGAAAAAGTGGGAAGCTACCTACCAATTTACAAGTATTGGTACATACACTTTAAAATCAATAGATAAATTTCGATTTCCCCTCTAATGAACATCTGCAATTATCCAGGGGATTGTGGATGGGAATTATCTGGGGGGCATTTTCTAGGAGTATTCTAGGGGGAATCCACTAAAATTTTTTGTAACATTTAGAGATATAACTGCTATAGGACCAGGTAAGAACACAGGGAAAATACTTCCAGAGTTTGAAATTAACCGACTAGATTCATTTACGTTCTGAAGTCCTGAAGTGGTGCAGAGACTTTGACCTTAGCCTGGTAATTCATGACCCAGAGGTCAAACCTTGCTGTAGCAACACACCGCAAGGCTGATGCACAGACCTTTGTAGTCTAGAAGTGTTGTTAATCCAAATACTTACTTGACATTCTGACATAGTAAAACCAAAAAAAAAAAAAAATTCCATAATAGCACCTGAAGTCCTGTTCCTACTTACAGTTCAACATTCTAATTTTTAAATCTTCTCTGTTTCATTCTGTAAAGGTAGTGATCCAAGCGCCTGCCTTATCTCTTAAGAAGTATTTGCCTTAGTTCCAAGTTTCTGATTTAGTGACAGATTGAGAAGTTGTTCTGGAGAAGTATTTTTTGGTGGATTTTTGTAGATTCTAGAAGATATTTTTTTAGGTAGTAGTCTAGCAGATAGCCTAAACTTGTTTAGTTTTATTTTCTGATTTAGTTGAGCATATAATGTCCAGCAAGGCCAAGCAAAAACACATAAGCTGAGTTAAAGGTCATGATAGGCGGGCTGCCTGTTCTACAGAATCGGATGGGGGGGGGGGTCTTCTGCCATAGAGTCTGACATTTGTGAGGAGTGGATTTATGGTGATTGTTTGGACCTATCCCCTGGAGAATATAAATTATTAAGCAAGATGATGCAATCACTTACTTGTTTTGGAAGATTTCAAGATGGAGTTGCTCCTACTAGTCAGTTGACCCAAACACTCTCTTAACTGACATTAAATATGACATTTCTGCTACTGAAATTGATGTTCATTAGATGGCATGTCCAGAGTGCCATCATTTCGAAAGACCTCTGAATATTGTTGCTCATAGAATCCCCACCCACACTGATGATGTTGTTTTCCCGTATCATTATCTCTTTCATACTTGTGGAGGGGGGTGGCGCCCACCCCCCAGCTAAAGTAAAAATACTTTGAAATAGCCATCACTGTCTGATAGCTGCCCCCTTTCTCCACTTTTTTCCGTACCATCAAATGAGTTTAGAAAGCAACTAATACAGAAATCCTTTAAAACAAAAGAATCACTCAGTTTCTATGGTGATAGTCCAAAGGAAGATCAAATAAAGCACAGAGCTCTAGTTGAGGAGTTGAAACGCAAAAAATCTAATGGAGAGGCGATTTGAAAAATTCGTAAGGGTGCCATCATTAATAAAAACTTGCTAGTTGGAGCAATTCCCCCTACCGCTCCATTTACCCACTAATGCCTGTGCTTCCTTCTACTTCTGTTAATGGTTTAAATGTTTGTGGACTCGCATCATCAAATTTTGTCTCTCAGCTGTCTAGTAGTTATCATAATAATATTTCCCTGTCTGATGCTGACATTTCTCTTTTTTCTTTCATCAACAACTTGCTCACCTGCTAGTTTTTTTTTGTCATTTCGTAGTGCTGTATCCAACCACCATACCAGTCCTTTGGTTCCTGCTTAGTCTAGTCCTACATCCTCTCAGACTCCTACCGCATAAGGAATGGGGTTCCTTAGCTCCAATTTTGATAACCTCCCTAATAAGCTTTCCAAACTTTCGTTTTGTATGGTATCAGAAAAAGTGGTTGTTGCAGCAATTACAGAAGTTTCAGCAAAAAACACCTTGTCAGTCTTATTTCTTGATGAAATCAAAATCAGTGGTTACCCACTCTTTTCTAATCTGATTTCCCCACTTTGCCACAGAGTAATGTGCTTATGTATAAGAGATGGACTAAAGGTTAGTCTCGTTCAATTTATTTATCTGACTACTGATGGAATTTAGTCTGTTTGGATAAAAATAAACAATCTCAATTGAATTGGGTGTTGTTTTAGGAGCCCCAGTAGGCTACTCGACAGTGTTTTGGACTCTGAATCTAACTTGGCTGCCACTTTATCTTGTTTGATGTCCAATTTTGCCAGCTATGATCTTGTCCTTTTAGGGGACTTTAACCTTGCTGAAATCTAATGGATGGATGGATCTGTTTATTAAAATAGAGATTTTCCTTTTTTTTGTCGTCCCTCTCTGATAATTTTCTCTGTCAAACAATGTCACAACCAACTCGTTTTAAGGAAGGTCAAGTATCCAACACTCTCGATCTGGTTATTCTCAGTAACCCTGAATTTCTTATTAAGAACTAGCTGTTCTTATAACCAACACCTAGTTGGTGGGGCGCTTCGCGCCCCCCAAGCCCCCGCGCGCGCGTAAGTCGTTACGCGCCATATTAGTTACGCGCCATTGTAGTTGTGTCCCTGTGTCCCACCTGTGAATATAGATAGATTTATTTACGTGTTTCAAACTACGTAAAAGTTGCGAATATACAACATTCTTGGCTTTCCCATTGTCTGTCCATATACAAAGCCGTATGTACTAATAATGACGTCATATGCAAACGCTCTTTTTACAAACAAACAAACATGCATACACACAACTCGTTTTTATATAGATAGATAGATAGATAGATACAATACAAATTAACTACGTAAAACTTGTAAATATACAACAGTCTTCGCTGTCCCATTGTCTGTGCGTATAAATAGATTGTCAGGTTTACCGACCCTCAAAGATGCAACATACAATTGTACATTGGTAAAGCAATCTGTATTAAGATCTATACCGCATTTTTCTAGTGATTGCCCTTGAGCTTTGTTGATGGTGGTTGCAAATGTTATTACGTTTCCATTGTTTTTTTACGGCAAGTCAAGTGCCATTGCAAAGCTTTGGTGGGATGATATTTCTTAAAAGTATTATTGGTACGCCTATTTTTAGTTGTAGCACGTGTGGTGGAAACCCTGAAGGATCTATGGAATTTAAAAATTCAGATGGATAATTAACCGCTTCATTTGGTTCCAAAATACAAATTAACTGCGTAAAACTTGCGAATATACAACATTCTTCGCTGTCCAATTGTCGCTGCATATAAATAGATTGTCAGGTTTACCGACCCTCGAACATGCAACGTACAATTGTCCATGGGAAAAACAATCAGTATTAAGATCTATACCACATTTTTCTAATGATTGACCTTGAGCTTTGTTAATGGTGATTGCAAATGCTAATCGAATTGGGAATTGCAATCTTTTAAATTGAAAAGGCAGATCCGTTGGAATCATGGGAATGCGAGGAATAAGAACAGCCTCACCCTCAAAAGGCCCTGTCAAGATTGTGGCCTCTATTAGGTTTTCCATTGTTTTTTTTTACGGCAAGTCGAGTGCCATTGCAAAGCTTTGGTGGGTTTATATTTCTTAAAAGTATTAAAAAAATATTGTTGATTTCGTGGACGTGAGAATCGCTCTTTCACTTAGCCATTTATTATTTTTATAATTTTTTAGAATATTCGGAAATACTTTTTCAATCAATTCATTTTTGGACGTCGCTAAATTACAGAAATCAGCAGGTAGTTGTATACGTCCTGAAATTGAGTCTACTGGGAGCTTTTCGTTTCCCATTACCAGCAATTGATCTGAAAATGTTTGACCAGAGTCATCGTTTTGCAATCGGACACGCATATTTGTAGTTAATTTTAATGTTTTTACGTGTGCCCATAAATTAGAATTTTTCAGGCAAGCATTCATTTCGTCTGCAGGAGTTGATCTAGGTATTATAGGTAATGTTTGCCTGAAATCTCCCGCAAGCAATATTAATGTGCTGCCAAAGGGTTTCGACTTCCCTCGCAAATCTTTCAAGCATTGATCCAGAGCCTCGAGCGATTTTTTGTGTGCCATTGTGCACTCATCCCAAATAATAAGTTTGCATTGCTGCAATACTTTACCCATCCCAGATGATTTGGAAATATTGCACGTGGGAGTTTCTGTAGAATGCAAGTTCAGAGGCAATTTCAAAGCGGAATGAGCAGTTCTTCCACCAGGCAGCAATGTTGCGGCTATTCCGGACGACGCAATTGCCAACGCTATATCATTTTTTGATCGAATTGATGCCAGAATCAGTTTTATCACAAACGTTTTACCAGTACCTCCTGGCGCATCCAAAAAGAAAATTTCTCCAACGTTGTTATCGACACAATGCATTATCGTATCATAAATGTCTTTTTGTTCCGACGTTAACTTGGAAATGTTATTTTGTACATACGACAATAGATCACTCGTACTGAAACTTTGTTCACGATCCAATTCCACACATGTCGAAACAGCAGCGATACGGTTAGGTGAAGGCATTCCCAAATCCTGAAGAGGTTTGTTTGCCATACGTACGCACAAATCTTCTATAACAACTAAAGTGTAGTTATAAATTTCTGATGTAAAATCAAAAGTCATATCTGACGTCTCTAACTGTTTTCGATGGAGTATATCTTCGGACATGACGTTAGTCAACACAGAAACATGACGTCACCTGATCCACAGACAGACACACAGACAGACAACTTATTTTTATATATATAGATGTAATAGCTGCACCTGTTGGTAATAGCAACCATGTAGTAATCACTACCTGGCCTATGGATAGATTCTAAAATGTTATCTATCTATCTCTATAAAAATAAGTTGTCTGTCCGTTACGCCAGATTATATTTTATCTATATATAAAAATGAAACTAAACTGAAACTAAAAATGTAGAAACTGAGAATTGCATAAATATTTCTATATATTTTGACAATAGATTAAATTAATTCGAAAATCTTATAACAGATATTTATAATGTTGGGGTTTATTATAAATTGTTGAGTGTTAGCATGCTTGGCACGTAAAATTTTTTCTAACAGTCAATGTTAGAATGAACACTGACGAATTGAAAAACATTGAAAAAGATAGAATGTTACCAAATCCTACAACAGAAGAAACAGCCGAGGAAGCTGCTCAGAGAGTTAATGCCAAAAGGCTTGCGGCTAAAGAACGCAAAACCGCGCAATTAGAAGAAGATCAACCTGGACAGCGAGAGTCAAAACGTATCAAAACTGAAAATGATAGCGATGATGATTGGGTTTGGGATTTTGACTTGGATAAGGTTATCAATGCCTACCAGATTTTACTTAAAAAAAAACAAAGGTTCGGCGATATGTATTTACGTCTGAAAAATAAAGAAGAAAAAGAAAACTGAAACTAAAAATGTAAAAACTGGGAATTGCATAAATATTTCAAAATATTTTGACAATAGATTAAAGTAATTCGAAAACCTTAAAACAGATACTTAAAATTTGAGTTTTATTATAAATTGTTGAGCTTTAGCATGCTTGGCACGTGAAGATTTTTCCAACTGTCAATGTTAGAATGAACATTGACCGACAGACCGACAGAATTTGCGATTGCTATATGTCACTTGGTTAATACCAAGTGCCATAAAAAGGTAAAAAACTAAAAAGAAAAAAGATAAAAAACTAAAAAAGCTGCAAAACTAAAAAAAGAAAAACTGAAACAGAAATTATATCTATATATATAAAAATAAGTTGTATGTCTGTTGACTGACGTCATGTTTGTGTGTCGACTGATGTCATGTTTGTCGACTGACGTCATTATGAGGATTGAGCATTATTCTGTCATGAAGTTTTTGGTCGACTGACGTCATATTTGTCGACTGACGAAATTACAGACCGGGACACAAAGTGCCATAAAAAGGTAAAAAACAAAAAAGAAAAAAGATAAAAAAACTAAAAAAGCTGCAAAACTAAAAAAAGAAAAACTGAAACAGAAACTATATCTATATCTATATATATAAAAATAAGTTGTATGTCTGTTGACTGACGTCATGTTTGTGTGTCGACTGATGTCATGTTTGTCGACTGACGTCATTATGAGGATTGAGCATTATTCCGTCATGAAGTTTTTGGTCGACTGACGTCATATTTGTCGACTGACGAAATTACAGACCGGGACACAAAGGACTACCGGGAAATAGGGAATATAAATGACGAACGGGACACTCAAAGAGAAATTACAGACTGGGACACCGGGACACAAATAACGACCGGGACACAGGGAATATAAATGACGACCGGGACACAGGGACACAACTACAACGGGGACACCGGGGGGCACAGGGAATGTTCAATTAGCAATCACCATCAACAAAGCTCAAGGGCACATTCGATTAGCATTTGCAATCACCATCAACAAAGCTTAAGGTCAATCATTAGAAAAATGTGGTATAGATCTTAATACTGATTGTTTTTCCCATGGACAATTGTACGTTGCATGTTCGAGGGTCGGTAAACCTGACAATCTATTTATATACAGCGACAATTGGACAGCGAAGAATGTTGTATATTCGCAAGTTTTACGCAGTTAATGTGTATTGTATCTATCTATCTATCTATCTATCTATATAAAAACGAGTTGTGTGTATGCATGTTTGTTTGTTTGTAAAAAGAGCGTTTGCATATGACGTCATTATAAGTACATAAGGCTTTGTATATGCACAGACAATGGGAAAGCCAAGAATGTTGTATATTCGCAAGTTTTACGTAGTTCAAAACACATATATAAATCTAACTATATTCATAGGTGGTACACAGGAACACAACTACAATGGCGCGTAACTAATATGGCGCGTAACGACCTACGCGCGCGGGGGGCTTGGGGGCGCGAAGCGCCCTCACCAACTAGGTGTTGTTTTGGCGCGAAGCGCCACCCCAACAGCTAGTAGCATATAATTTTTGAAATCCATGATCATTAGGAGACTTGGTGTTCTAAGGAGACTTGCTGGAAGTAAATGAAGATGCCACCATAAAGCTATTTTGGATTTTTATAAATTATATATCTGTTCTATTCTGGAAAATGGTATTCAGTTCTTCTCAATTCGTTCCTCAGCTGCATTTAAAGCCCTGAAATCTTAACTAAAATTCAGCTATTCGAATCGTTCTGGGTTTGTACAGGCATGCTCCTCTATCTAAATTAAAACAACTGTCTGGTTTGGTTTCTATAGGTGAAAGAGCATCGAGTCAAGGGAAGAAATACTTTCCACGAATTCAAGCTTATGGAAGCAAGCATGTTGTGTATAATCATACCTTCGCTTTGAAGGCAGCTTGCACCAATGGCCATTCATCTTGGAATCAGTTTCAACTGGAGGTCCCAAATTGGAGTCAGTATTCCCCCTATGCATACCCCTTTACTGACTCTCTGCCTTGGGACATGAGTCCACCTATTTGTCAAGCACAACTTATTCCCATAAATAAAAACCAAATTCCCTATCATGAGATCCAGACTACTCTGGCTGAACAGATTTTGAAGTTGTACTGTAATCACAGGAAAATCTATTCAAATGGATCTCATGATTGCCCAGATGGATGTCCAGGGTGAGAGAGCTGGAGCAGGAGTATGTATTCTATCAGTAGACCTTAATCTTTTTTCACCCCTTCCTTTGGGATCTTCCATTTTGTCAGTTGAATTATATGCCATTCGCCTTACCCTAGATGTTTTCAGAAATTATAGCATCGTAGATGAGAATATTCTTTGCCTTCCTGCCTCCAAATTGGCAATACTGTTGCTAAAAAAATTAATACAATTGCCAATTATAAGGACATATTCAAGATTAGAAGACAGCTTCTGAACCTTCAGGCTAAAGACAACAAGATTTATTTCCAATATGTTCCAAGCCATAAAGGCGTCAAACAAAATGATACTGCTGATTTACTGGCAGCCAAGGCTTCTTTGTTAAACCCAAATCCTCCCTCTGACCTCAATTCACGTGATATTATTAGACAAAGATCTAATGTTAATCACAGTAAATTGATTTTATCTCCTTTTCATACTAGATTACACACAGTGCTATATTACCGTCTGAAATCAGGAGGCCTTCTTCTCAGTAGTATGTTATTTAATGGAAAGCTACATCACTTGCCTCTATGCCAGCTTTGCTTCTCAACTGGTGAAACTATCCAGCATGTCTTATTTGATTGTCTGCCACTGACTGTGAAGGCTATTTCCCTGAATGCAATCCTGAATTCTAACCTACCTTGGCACTTTGATAGAAAGATTTTTAAGGCATGTATTGATATTTTAAAGAAGAGACGGCTTGATTAGTGATTATTACGTCACTATGAAAAAATAAAAAAAAGAAGGTTATTCATCAATTGTTCTGGAGAGTGTTGAAGACAGCGGGAGTGAGTTTGAAGAACCGTATTGTTACTGGCCGGCCTATAGGTCTTTAATTGCTGGTAATAGGTAACTCAAGTACCCATACTTCCTACAACCATCAATAGAATTAAGAATTTTATTTTGGATGATTGGTTTTTAACTGATAAGATGATTTGGTTACAGAGGAAGTCGATGGGTTTTTGAATAATTGATGATACTTTTTGGAAAGTCAAAGGGGTGAAAGGACTAATTGGTAGTTCATATACCCTGTATACAAAATTTTGGAACTGGAACTGCATGACTTGGCAAAACTGCTGTATTTACCAACCGAAAATTAGATTTAGGTACATATCATGTCACTATTTTAATGCTGTTTATTTAACCAAACGGAAATTTATGACACCATCTGTTAAATCACGGCAGGAGTCGGTAAAACTGCTGCGTTTATTGACCAGGTTCGGAATTTCTGTAAATGACATGTCAGTATTTTCGTTGTTTTTTTTTAACCAAACAAAGAATTTTAGCGGTATCGGAAAAATCGTTACGATTTTACCGACTTCTTTTTTTTACCGGGTTACCAAAAACATTCTGGGGTTCATTCTCCCCCCCCTCCTTACGTGAAGTTCCTGATAACAAGATTCTACTTATGCCAGTATAGTCAAGAAAAATGGTGATGGAGAATCTCTCAAAAAGTTGTGTCCAATGGTGACAGGCTATCAGAGAAAAATGAAGAGAAGTGTCTTTCCCAAGAAGTTACATCAATAGGGGTAGAATGTGAACAAAACATAGAAGTGAACTTTGATGTCCAATAATGCATTGATGCCTGAATAATATTTATAATGTGAACATCGTAATTTCTGAAGGAATCTTTTTTATTTGTTGAAGGGATATTTTGAGTTGAAAAATCAATGAATGATTGTACAGTTCGCTTTCTACACATTTGAAAGCAAAGTATTTAAGTAGTAGAAATTAATAATGAAATTAGATTTATTATTTAAAATATAATGATATAAATTTCTGAAACTCGAGCAATTATTGTTGTCAGTGTCATAATACTGAAAGAGGTACTGCTTGGGTGTATTTCTTTTTTTTTTCTTTTTTTCTTTTAGTAAAGTGTCAGTAATACTCTTGCCTTTTGAGAGTCTTTTGTGGTAATTTCCGCTTGTTTTAATTTTAATTTAATTTTTCGTTTTATTTTTTGTTTGTTTTAGGTTTTATTTATGCATCCCTAACAATATCTGCTGTCTTCTTTTTTATATGATTTTTATTTTAATTTCTGACAAACCAGTATAATAAAATAAAAATGGCTTGTAAAAGTAAATGGTACGCTTCTAAAAGCATGGAAAAAGGCCAAGTTATTAGAGCTATAAAGTTTTCTACTTCAGATTATAAGAAATATTTTTGGTAATGGAGCCTGGGAATTTTTGAAAAGCTTAAGCACTTCTAGATTTTAGTTTAACTTGAATATGAAACTGCTGACTGCTAGCTTGTCAGCTTAAACAGAGTATTCCACTTGAAAGTATGGCACATGGCTAAAGAACACAAGCTTGGTGAAACAACTTCAGATAGTCATCTGTCATGCAGACTACATTCCTCCACTCCAGCTCTCATGTTGTGGGATCTGGGTCAAGGGCATGTGAATACTTTGACCCCAGGTAACAACTATGCACATCTGAAAAAATATAATATTACATCCGTCAATCTTGCTGAGGTCCAGTCCACGCTTTTCATAAAAGCCACAGAGTCTGTGGCTTTTATAAACTGACCCAATAAGACTGGGAGACTGGAGTTTTCTGTTGCAATATTCCAAATACAAATGGAAAAAAGAATCCTATACCAGTAGGATCCTTACTACTTACTCACAGTGACTTGAAACAGGAAGCATAAAAGAAAGAAGAAAAAAGGACACAATCAAAGTGCTTCTATGCTAAAAAAAAAAACAACAACAACAAAAACTGACCCAATAAGATTGGCTTTAGAAGCACTCAATTGGCTGGCAACACAATATTTGCCTTAATATTTGGAGTGTTTTCTTAGTACCTCGAAGGGTTTCAATACTTCTTCGGCTCCTGTTGTTACTACAGTGTAAACACTCCTTTGGAACTTTTTTTTCCAAACCCTGGTTTTCTTACAAATTTTTGTTTTCAGGCAGATTATTGAGTTTTCTGTTGCAATATTCGAAATAAAAATGGAAAAAAGAATCCTATACCAGGTTTTACAGTACGGGGAATGGTGTCTTGTTAAATCAAAGGTAAGATATTTTTCTGATTAAGTATAACCTCTTCATTTATTGCAGACTTTATAACTGATCTATGATTTAGAATACGAAGAGGGCTTCATTTTACTTTGCAACAGAATAGAGCGGTACAACCCAGTTGGTGGTAGCCAAAATATGTTAATAGAATGTAGAAAAGCAAAATAACTAATTGCCACAAAGTAGGACCGTATGATAGAGAAAAAGGATAAAAAATTAGGGGGATTTTCCCAGTTGTGAAGAGAAGTTGCTGGGATCATAGTATGGCTACTACATAGAATTTTCAAGACGTTTTCCGAAGTCATGACTTTAGCCAGTGAGTTCCTTCACAACCTATTCAAGAGGGGGGAGGGTAGACGATTTTATTGGGAGGGAGTTCTTTTAAGTACCAAGACGGGGCATTTTTAATGTAATATTTTATTTTTTCTGTGCTGGCATCATTTGACCATTCTGAAACAAAAATCCTGCCAGTTTTGTATGGATATGTAGAGGTAAACTAAGAGTAGGTAGGCATATGTTGGTTGTAAGAGTTTCCCCAAAAGCTGAAAAATTAAGACTAAAAAATTGTGTTTTCAATGTAACAATTTACCCCTTCTTTAAAAAATTTCTCCTAATCTCTCTCCACTCTCAACTGCAAGTTGGACCTGTGTGAACTTATGTCCAAAGCAGGTGTAGAGACTGATCTGCAATAATGGCATTACTAAATAGCATTTAAGAACAAAATAGCCTTATGCAGGGCTGGAAGAGAACTATGAAAATAACTCTTAAATCTTATGATTTCATTTGGGAGGGGGTGTCTATTTTCCACTATATCACCTTGACTCAACATAATACTGCAATATGTTTATTGTAGTAGCATTTGTAGGATTTATAAGTTTTACTTGCAACCAGCTTTCATTTGGTATTCTGTAAGTGTTTCAATTGTTTCTGTCTTTCCTATTTAAATTTTCTTGTTTAATTGTTCCAAGTCACTATAGAAATATGATGAATATTATACACGTGGAAAGCATCTAACTCGTATTTACATTTTATAATAAATGTGAGGTTTATTGTAGAATAATCTCTTGTCAAATATTAGTTTCTTATAGCCCAAAAAACTGAATTTCACAAACGTTGTAATAGGTGTTAGCTTATGCAAACTACTTTTAGGCTCAAATGATAGATGCATCGTAAATCCTAATAGAATTATATGAAAAACAGTTTTTTCAGCTGAAAGTAAGAAGCAGCATTGAAACTTAAAACGAACAGAATTATTCATTTTATTCTATATATTAGGGGGATTTCGTCCTTCTCAATCCATTGCTCTTCATGTTAAAGATCTTTGGTATTTTTAAAGAAGCTTCTTATTCTAACTAAATGGCCCTTCTGTTTCAGGAGTTGTTCTTAAAGAATTAGGACAAAAAGTCGAACTTTAGCGTAAAGAGCGAGGTATATAGGAGGGTATTCTAATATACGAATAATTTTTGTTCGTTTTAAGTTTTAATTTTGTTCCTTACTTTCAGTTGAAAAAATGTGTTTTTTTAATTTACTTTCTGGTCGTTTTCCAAGTATTACCGGGAAATCAAGGCTCCCTCCACAGAAAATTTCCTCTAAAAAGAAACGAAGACCACACTACCTTTCCATATCAAACAAACGCAACTTAGAAATAATAGGGACATATATATATATATATATATATATATATATATATATATATATATATATATATATATATATATATATATATATATATAGATATATATATATATAAACTAGCTGTTGGGGTGGCGCTTCGCGCCACCCCAACACCTAGTTGGTGGGGCGCTTCGCGCCCCCCCAAGCCCCCCGCGCGCGTAAGTCGTTACGCGCCATATTAGTTATGCGCCATTGTAGTTGTGTCCCTGTGTCCCACCTGTGAATATAGATAGATTTATATATGTGTTTCAAACTACATAAAAATTGCGAATAAACAACATTCTTGGCTTTCCCATTGTCTGTGCATATACAAAGCCGTATGTACTAATAATGACGTCATATGCAAACGCTCTTTTTACAAACAAACAAACATGCATCCACACAACTCGTTTTTATATAGATAGATAGATAGATAGATACAATACAAATTAACTGCGTAAAACTTGCGAATATACAACATTCTTCGCTGTCCAATTGTCGCTGCATATAAATACATTGTCAGGTTTACCGACCCTCGTACATGCAACGTACAATTGTCCATGGGAAAAACAATCAGTAGTAAGATCTATACCACATTTTTCTAATGATTGACCTTGAGCTTTGTTAATGGTGATTGCAAATACTAATCGAATTGGGAATTGCAATCTTTTAAATTGAAAAAGCAGATCCGTTGGAATCATGGGAATGCGAGGAATAAGAACAGCCTCACCCTCATAAGGCCCTGTCAAGATTGTGGCCTCTATTTTCTTAAAAGTATTATTGGTACGCCTTGTTTTAGTTGTAGCACGTGTGGTGGAAACCCTGAAGGATCTATGGAATTTAAAAATTCAGATGGATAATTAACCGCTTCATTTGGTTCCAAAACTGTGTCGACTGACTTGTAAAGGACTGCCTGGTCTCGAATCTTGGTCAAAACAATATTGTTGATTTCGTGGACGTCTATATTTTTGGGTGCGAGAATCGCTCTTTCACTTAGCCATTTATCATTTTTATAATTTTTTAGAATATTCGGAAATACTTTTTCAATCAATTCATTTTTGGACGTCACTAAATTACAGAAATCAGCAGGTAGTTGTATACGTCCTGAAATTGAGTCTAATGTTTGACCAGAGTCATCGTTTTGCAATCGGACACGCATATTTGTAGTTAATTTTAATATTTTTACGTGTGCCCATAAATTAGAATTTTTTAGGCAAGCATTCATTTCGTCTGTAGGAGTTAAACTACGTAAAAATTGCGAATATACAACATTCTTGGCTTTCCCATTGTCTCTGCATATACAAAGCCGTATGTACTAATAATGACATCATATGCAAACGCTCTTTTTACAAACAAACAAACATGCATACACACAACTCGTTTTTATATAGATAGATAGATAGATAGATACAATACAAATTAACTGCGTAAAACTTGCGAATATACAACATTCTTCGCTGTCCAATTGTCGCTGCATATAAATAGATTGTCAGGTTTACCGACCCTCGAACATGCAACGTACAATTGTCCATGGGAAAAACAATCAGTATTAAGATCTATACCACATTTTTCTATTGATTGACCTTGAGCTTTGTTAATGGTGATTGCAAATGCTAATCGAATTGGGAATTGCAATCTTTTAAATTGAAAAGGCAGATCCGTTGGAATCATGGGAATGCGAGGAATAAGAACAGCCTCACCCTCAAAAGGCCCTGTCAAGATTGTGGCCTCTATTAGGTTTTCCATTGTTTTTTTTTTACGGCAAGTCGAGTGCCATTGCAAAGCTTTGGTGGGTTTATATTTCTTAAAAGTATTATTGGTACGCCTATTTTTAGTTGTAGCACGTGTGGTGGAAACCCTGAAAGATCTATGGAATTTAAAAATTCAGATGGATAATTAACCGCTTCATTTGGTTCCAAAACTGTGTCGACTGACTTGTAAAGGACTGCCTGGTCTCGAATCTTGGTCAAAACAATATTGTTGATTTCGTGGACGTCTATATTTTTGGGTGCGAGAATCGCTCTTTCACTTAGCCATTTATTATTTTTATAATTTTTTAGAATATTCGGAAATACTTTTTCAATCAATTCATTTTTGGACGTCACTAAATTACAGAAATCAGCAGGTAGTTGTATACGTCCTGAAATTGAGTCTACTGGGAGCTTTCCGTTTCCAATTGTCAGCAATTGATCTGAAAATGTTTGACCAGAGTCATCGTTTTGCAATCGGACACGCATATTTGTAGTTAATCTTAATATTTTTACGTGTGCCCATAAATTAGAATTTTTCAGGCAAGCATTCATTCGTCTTCAATGGCTCTGGTGGTGCAGCCAATACAGGAAGTTTAACTTTTCCTGAGGCGCAACACATTCCCATTGTTTCACCATTGAATTTCAAGGCCTAGCAATAGGAACAAATTTTAGACATTGTCCCGATTTGAACACATCTACTCAAGCTATAATCATCGACTGGGTTGTACCTGAATGCCAGGCGATAACTTTCAGGTTGCTCTGATTCCTCGGCACGCTTTCTTTTCTTACTTTCTCTATCAGCAGCAAGCCTGATTTCTTGCTGTTCTTGTGATTCCTCGGCACGCTTTCTTTTCTTACTTTCTCTATCAGCAGCAAGCCTGATTTCTTGCTGTTCTTGTAATTCCTCGGCACGCCTTCTTTTTTCACTTTCTCTTTTAGCAGCAAGTCTGCTTCCGCGTTGCTCTGGTAGTTCCTCGGCACGCTTTCTGTTCTTTTTTTCTCTATCAGCCTCAAGCCTGTTTCCTTGCTGTTCTTTTGATTCCTCGGCACGCTTTCTGTTCTTTCTTTCTCTATCAGCCTCAAGCCTGTTTCCTTGCTGTTCTTTTGATTCCTTGGCACGCTTTCTGTTCTTTCTTTCTCTATCAGCCTCAAGCCTGTTTCCTTGCTGTTCTTTTGATTCCTCGGCACGCTTTCTTTTCTGACTTTCTCTATCAGCAGCAAGTTTTTTGGCATAGACTCTTTGAGCATCTTCATCGGCTTTTGCCATTGTAAGTTCATCAGTCATTTTAAACTTAAACATTAATAGATTTCTACGTGAACATATATGTCTTAAATATCTTTAATGACGTCACCGTCATAGCAAAAATGACGACAACTAACTTCATGACGTCAGCCGACACAGAAACATGACGTTCCACACCTGTCACCTGATCCACAGACAGACACACAGACAGACAACTTATTTTTATATATATAGATAAGTTGTCTGTGGATTTTTGGGTCTGTCTGTCGGGTGACGTCATGTTTGTGTGTTGACTGACGTCATGTTTTCGACTGACGAAATTACAGACCGGGACACAAATGACGACCGGGACACCGGCACATAGGGAATATAAATGACGACCGGGACACTCAATGAGAAAGCGACCGGGACGCAAGGAATGTTCGATTAGCAATCACCATCAACAAAGCACCGGGACACAAATGACGACCGGGACACAGGGAGTATAAATGACGACCAGGACATAAGTAAAAAAAAACTAAAAAAACTAAAAAAAGGTAAAAACTATAAAAAGACTAAAAAGAAAAAAAACTAAAAACTAATAAAAAAAGCTAAAAAACTAAAAAAACTAAAAAAAAAAAAAATAAAAAAAGGAAAAAAAAAATGAAAAATAAAGGAGAAAAACAAAACTAAAAAAAAATAAAATAAAAAAAACTAAAAAGAAAAACTAAAAAAACTAAAAAAAAAGTAAAAACCAAAAAAAACTAAAAAGAAAAAAAAGTGGAAAAATACAAAATTTATTTCATCATATACCATTTCAAAAACGAATGTATATACAGACCGGGACACCGGGATACAAATGACGACCGGGACACAGGGAATATAAATGACGACCGGGACACAGGGACACAACTACAACGGGGACGCCGGGGGGCACAGGGGGATATATAAATGACGACGGGGACACAGGGAATGTTCGATTAGCAATCACCATCAACAAAGCTCAAGGGCAATCATTAGAATCATGAGGTATAACTAAAAAAACTAAAAAAAGGTAAAAAACTAAAAACTAAAAAAAAGACCAATTCAAAAACGAATGTATATACAGACCGGGACACCGGGACACAAATGACGACCGGGACACCGGGACACAAGGAATATAAATGACGCCCGGGACACTCAAAGAGAAATCACAGACTGGGACACCGGGACACAAATGACGACCGGGACACAGGGAATATAAATGACGACCGGGACACAGGGACACAACTACAACGGGGACGCCGGGGGGCACAGGGGGATATATAAATGATGACGGCAACAAAGGGAATGGTCGATTAGCAATCACCATCAACAAAGCTCAAGGGCAATCATTAGAATCATGAGGTATAGATCTGAATATGGATTGTTTTCCCATGGACCATTATATGTTGCATGTTCAAGAGTCGGTAAACCTGACAATCTATTTATATGCACAGACAATGGGACAGCAAAGAATGTCGTATATTCGCAAGTCTTACGTAGTTAAAAACATATATATATATATATATATATATATATATATATATATATATATATATATATATATATATATATATATATATATATATATCTATATTCACAGGTGGGACATAGGGACACAACTACAATGGCGCGTAACTAATATGGCGCGTAACGACTTACGCGCGCGGGGGGGGCTTGGGGGTTGGGGGGCGCGAAGCGCCCGCACCAACTAGTATATATATATATATATATATATATATATGTTTTATTTTTGATGTTGTGCTGAAGACGACCTTTGGAAGTAGGGCTGAAATATTCACTGAATTGAATTCCACTATCTTGAGAATATTTCTGTATTTTTTCTAAGTTGTGTTTGTTTGAAAGTTTCCTCTGCTCACAGAAAATTCTTCAAAGTAAAGCTCCTTCCAGGTAAAATATCCCCAGCCACCCACCTAGAAAATGGCCTCTGGATCATTCCATCATTGCTGAAAATCCTCCAGGAAAATTTCTCGTGGATGATTCCACCTGAATAATTCTACTCAGCATACTTTTATTTTAAAATACTTGGTTTCTTATTATTCATCAAATCTTGTCTGAAATCCCATCCCACCCCATCCCCAATGGAAAGTTGTTCCCACAGAAAATTCCTCCAAGGAGAATTTCTCCCAAGCAATCCCTCCTCCAAAAGATGAATCCTCCAGACAATTCCAACCGTGCTGAAAATTGCCCCCAGGACATCTCCACATGTTAAATTTAGTCAGCAAAGACAAAGTAAGGCAGATAAAAAGAATTTCTTGTTGGAATTCCGGCAAATTCTCCTATTGTAAAATATCCCATGAAAGGCTCACCCTCGGAAACATCCTTCCACACGGAAAATTCTTACCATGGAAAATCCCCTCGAGCAGAACCCCCCCCCCCGTGAAAAATGTCTGTGTACTTCCCAATAACAGACACTATACATAAATAATGGGTAAATTTCATAACTTGCACCTCTTTCCCTAAGTGTTGTGGGGGGGGGGGTCATGGTATTCCAAATGTCATAGTTATTAAACCTTTTAACTATCCTGAACAAAATGGCTGTCTCAATATTTTGATCAGACGACTTTGGGGAAAGAAAACATGAGAGGGGGGCTAGCTGCCCTCCAATCTTTTTGGTCGCTTACAAAGGGCAGCTGAACTTCTTATAGGATCATCGGCTTGAAACCTCTTCGTTAGGGTTTTCTAATACCCTTTTCATTGAGATAACTTGACGTTTTGGTGGTGTTTCCCACTTTTTTCAACAATTGTACGAATTTTCTGAGGCTCGCAACTTTTGATGGGTAATATAAACTTAATGAACTTTATATATTTCGAATCAGCTTAAAAATTCGATTCTTTTTGCGTGTCAATTGTTATCAAAACTCATCGGTTACTATTTAGCTGCGTCGCTCCTTACTTACAGTTCTTTACCACAAACTGTTTGAAACACCAGTATGGCATTGCACTTAAAATGACATAGCCAACCCAACAGATTTTGAAAATACCTTTTTCGGGGGTATTTTCATTGAAAAATGCCTTTCTTTTAGTATTTGCATTGACATATTTGGACAATAACATTTCCCCTCCCCCCTAATATTGAAAAATACATTTTCCTACTTCCCGCCAAATTTTCATGAATTGACACTGTTGGGGGGATAGAGAATTCCGCACTTACATAAGATTGTTATTCTTCAGCCACAAATAACATATGCATATTTTGTAATTAATTAAAGACTTACTAATAACTAGTGAAACTGTTTGAAAATTAGCTGATCTTTTATCAGTCTTCGCAAAAGTACAAATTGTTTTTGTTTGAAATTAAAAACTTGGTAGCAGAATGGTCTTGATGATAAAAAGAAATTACTCAAAGTTTGACTTTAGAAAACAGAAGTCTTTTGCGAATCCCGGTTTTAATCAGTATTCTCATCACTACGATGTAACATAAATAAGTGAGTAATTACTTGATTTTTCCAGACTGGTGACCAATCGTATGGTAATTACAATGCAATTTTATCTTCTTTTTCGAAGGCAGGATCAGCAGCTTCTCAAAATTTGAGTAAAAGGTAAAAGCTGTTTATTTTTATAATTTATGTTGGTCCATTCTTCGTTTTCTTCGTGTGGCCTAATTTTTTTTTTGGAAACGCAGAAGAAACAACAAAAAAGTCCTGATGTTAAAGAATTCTTCGTAACGTTTGTAACGCTTATTCTTTCTAATCGACTATACACTATTGCAAGTCAATATCTCGGAAACTGTGTATAAGACGTTTTTTTGTGTTGATTGGTCCCAGGAGGGGGAGGGGGTACGGTAATTGTAGGGACCTGAAACGTCCGTGCATCCTTGGAGAGGACATACAGGAAGCTTGGAAATTTGAAGTGGAAGCTCTTACAAAATGAATGGGAACTATTAAGTAGAAAGAATTAAGTTCGGACAAAAATAAGTTTTTCATCAGACTGCTTCCTATGTTTTCAAATTTAATAATAAGTTAAATTAAAAACAAAAATTTTTTATTTGTGAATAAGAAGTGGCTATACATTAAAGGGTGGCTTCCTACTCAAAACAACACTATGTGCACCTAAGATGTGAAATGGGCGGAAATTACCTCATATAGAACTGAGACTGCTACTTCCTTTAAACCAGCACCAACCATAATAGGATATAGCTGCTATTTTGTTACAACCCAAAGGAATTAGGGACATGTTAGAGCCGTATTTTAACTTGTAACTCAATTCGGTTTTGAGATTTTTTTTCGTGTGTTTTAAGTTAGTGGTAATGTTTTGTGTTTTACTAATTGCAATTTTTCCGTTTTCTAACAGAATGAAAAAACGTCTTATTTTGTAGATTATTACCTCAACTTTTTCAAGATCATTCGTAACTTAACTGCGTAACGCAAACGGTATATATATGGCATGAAGCACAGGTGTGACCGATCTAGTCAGTAACCCGGGATTGACCCTGTCTTGACTTTGAGCAGAGTATGTGCCTCCAAATTATGGCTTCAGGCCCATTTGAAAGGGTAAGTGCTACCCTTGCCAAGAATTACTGGATAAGGTTCTGTCCACGATTTTAATTTGGAGGAAGGAGCGATTAAAACGCAATTGTTCATTGTGATGGAGGACTAATATGCTCTCTAGGAGTACCACCTTCCTCACTTCTGGCGTTTTTTTATTTTTATTATTATTATGGACTAAATTTGTATCCACTGTCACGTACCAAAGAGTAAACATCGGTAAAAAAAAGTGGACACGGAAGGGAACACCATTGCCGAAAAGAATAAGAATGTCTATTTTGTATTTCTTGTAATCTTATATTTTGTGAGGAATTTTTACTTCATGTATTTTTGGGGGGGGGGGGTAAAAAGGGTATTATCTATATTTCTGTATATGGTGTTTATATATATTCTTATTTTTATAGTTTTAGAAACTATGAGATGCCATGGAAACTTGCAGTTGGACTTGATGGTAGCCTAATTGCAATACAAAAGGATGACGCTGTTGAAATACGTAGTGCTGAAAATGTCTTTTCGACATTTCCTTGTAAGTATTTTTGTTTCATCATTTTTTGTCTGTTTGAATTTAGACCTATGTGTATAAAGGTGAGTTGTACACGCCAACAAGTTTTTGCTGCCCAAAATTGAAAGTTGTTAATGTCTGTTTCAATTATTGTGTACAGGACCTATTTAATCTGATTTTTTACTTTTTGAGTGTGACAGTTTCGGAGAAAATACCGACCCCTGAACTAAAAAAAGAGAAAAATTACCCAATCTTCAATTTTCACACCTAAGCAATGTCTTTTTTTTTCAAGCTGTGTGTCTCAGCCACACCGACTTTTGTAAGGTTACCGTAAAATAACAACCCGGCCAATAAAATTTGTTAACGAAGGTTAAATAAGGTACTCCCTTGGAAATATAGGATACCATTTCTGCATTAGAGTTGTCCTGTAACTAGAAGACCAGCTGAGCTTTTTTTTCTGTCTTTTTTTTTAGGTTTTGATGAAAATTTTTAAAGATTTTGATTTTCCTTGGCTTAAAAAGGTAATACCCCTCTATTTTGAAAACCAATAGGTAGAAATTTTCATAACGTAAATGATTTCAAGTTCTATTAAAATACTGTTTAGTTTAGGGCACATGAATTTGATTAACACTCATTTTGTTTTTTCAAAAAACAATTGCTTAGGGCCGAATGCAGGGATTAATTTGGGCCCAATCAACACTTCAAACTTGTCTGAATTTCTGGACAATCCATGATCAAATTATATTCCCTGATCATTTTTTTTTTTTTTTTTTTTTTTTTTTTTTTTTTTTTTTTTTTAGAGGGAAGAATGCGTAAACTGTTCGTTAAAAGAGAATGAGCAAGTATGAATCAGGAGATAGGATTTAAGAGAAGGGCTAGTCAAATACAAATTTACCACTCAATTAAAACAACTTCTCAAAGAAATTAATGAGTAGAATTAACCATTATATTACTTTTTTTTTTCGCCCTGCTGTGTATCCAGTAAAAATTACAATAACATTGTCCAAACTTGTTTCTCCCAATCTTTGGTTAGTTTTGCGGGATGATAACTACATGGTGTCAGTAAAATATATAAAATGTCGGTAAAATATGTAAGATACCAGTAAAATACCGGTAAATTACGTAAAATTATGAAATAAGTGAAGTACAAATTTCATAGGGGTCCGTAAAATATGATAAAAAGTTTACGGAAAAAAATATAGTAAAATACCCAATGCTACCGTGACCAATTTACAGCACTTTTGAAAAAATTGAAAAGCTTCGGAAAGCGTGCATCAACTCTAACTTGTTCCCAACTACTGTATACTAATCTTGTTTTCTGAATCTTTTGCCAGAGTAATCAAAGATGGGAAAATGACTGCCCTGAGTATCCATCTTTATAACTTACTGAAAATTATACTTCAAGTCTTACTCTTTTTGTCAATCAAAGATTATATGCTTGAAAATGGAACAGCGTTCAACTCAAAATGGGTGGCTGTTAGTGCTGATATTGTTTTTTGGGTTACCAAATATACATTTCTCTCAAACGAAGTAAAAACAGGATGTATAATAGGCGCTGTAGTCATCTGTAATTTGGATATTGTCCACAAGTGTGACTAATGTGTCACACTTATGAACACAAGTCTCGGATTAAATGTTTTTAAAAGCTGCTAGCCAAAACTCAACGTTGCTGATTTTATACGTTTTGTTTTTGGATGGCCGTGCGCATAGTAGCACCAAGTTTGGGTAGGTTATAGACGATCAAATGATTCACCGAGAGAGGTCATAAACATGAAGAGGGGGTTTTCCTTGGTGAAATGTTGTATATATTTATTATATATATATATATATATATATATATATATATATATATATATATATATATATATATATATATATATATATGTATATATATATATGAGAGGTTAATGGAAGCCTCCTGTAGACCAGTTCAGTGTACCCTCTTTTAGAAAAATTGCGAAGTTGTAGCCTTATTTGACTTCAAATTAATTAAATTATTATTTGATAGTTACTGTCATTACGAGCCTACTTAAAATTTATTGGAATTATTTCAGACGGCCAAATGCACAATTGAAAATGGTGAATTCATGGTTTTATCCAGGAATTAAAATGCTAAACAATCTTGTTAAAGTAGAAAAGTTTCATGTTTTGAGTTTTGTGTTAACTAAGGCACCCGGTCTCGAGAGTAAATTTCTCAGAGGGAAACTTTGGATCAGCAGGCCCCCTTTTCTGCTTCTTGGTGTTCATCATATATTAGAGCTGTTAGTAAACTAAGATTAACTGCTTTGTTCATGCTCCTTTGCCGTTTTTCGTCGATGACAAGTCTCATTCAGATCCTATTTTGTTGCCATCTCTGAAAAATTCAGTAATCCTTTCTATTCCTGGAAACTACACTTTCCTTTTATGATAAGAATCCGTTGCTTCTTTACTTTTGCAACCGGTTGAATATTCGGTATATTTTTGGCTGATCTAAGTTTTGGTATGTACAAGAATTGCCCAAAGCATCTTGGTTTAATGATTCCCTTCTATTATTTCCTTGTACTCCGTTCTGTTTTTTGGATTTAAGTTGTTATTTGACCCATGATTGGTCTTATAGACAGTTATTCTGGGGGTATCCCATGCTTTTCTCAGTTCTATAGTTTCCAAAACTTAGGCTTACACTCCCTCTGCAATTTTTGATATGCCATTTTTCTGCTCCACTGCAGCTTTAAATATATTAACGAAAGACAACAAGTTTGTTAAGACTATCATTTCATAGCTGAGCTCTATCCATCTACCGAATTAATTTTTTCTCCAAGACAAAGTCAAAGAAATATCAAAATTATGGCTCGGTGAATGGATATATCGGAGGAAAAATGAATCCAACGATATACGTGTTTTGTCCATTTGTTACAGCTGCCTGCTTTCCGCAAAACGGCTTGTTTATAAGGGAACATATATCTTAATAGGTACGATTCAAATTATATCAGAATCATTTAAAATTTTTGTTGGAAACCAAATTTAGCTGAACAAAAATGGATTGAGCTTAACATTATTAGTGTATATAGCCTACTTTGCTTATTCATCTGCTGTTTTATCTCCATTTAAATGTCCTTTGGTTTTAAAATTACTAACTTTTAAAACGTTTTTGATTGGGTTTGAAGATTATTTATCTGTGTCATCGAACCTACCTTTCTCTCTGATAAACCTGTGCCGTGAGCAACCTCCAAATCATCTTTTGTCTTGAAGTTTTATTGAATACTATATCCTTACTTTCCTTCGAAAGATATCTCAGTACATCGTTCGTGACCAGACCCACGTCCCTTTTCTCTTAGACTTGGTAGGGTGTGTGTGCGTGTGTGTGTGTGTGTGGGGGGGGGGCAGCCTCCTAGGCCAAAACTACCAAATTTTCCTTTGAAGAGGTTTTTCAAAGCAATATTCCTAAACACCCTCGTCTTCATGCTATGCTTAACTGAGCATAGCACGTATATCATAGATTTTTTCCTTTTCATAGATTTTCTTATCAAATTCAAAATAAGTTTGTCTCTCACTTCGGTTTATTTTCGGTTTATTTTTTCTTCATACAGCATAAGCTGGGTTTAAATGTGGCGATGTTTGGCTATTGCAAATGAATAGACATTTCTAACACTTCTGTTGTCTAAATTACAGGGAAATACAACCCTGTCTTTAGTCTCTAAGGAGAATGACTAACACCCCTCTAATGTTCAGATTCGAATAGATTTTTTTAAATCAGTTTGGCAAGAAGAATAATAATGCAGTAATTTTTTTCTTTTTTAGTGGAACCTGACTCAGATCCATGTCTTCGGTTTGTTTCTTGGAGCCCAGATGGGAACTTACTTGTGCATTGTAATAGCACTGGAAAATTGGAAGCATTTGACATTGCTGGCAACAGGTTGTATGAAATATTTTCTTCAAGAGAACGAATTAAAGAAGCCAAGATAGCATGCCTGTTTTCAGAGCTACGAATTTCTTCCAGTAACTGGATTACCGAAGTGATGTTCATTGGTTTCAGCGGTGATCTGCAAGGATTTTTTCTATCCCATGAAGGATTTCAGGAGACCTGTTCTTATTCATTCGGAAGATACTATCCCGGTGGGTGGTAGCTCTAAAAACCACATAGATATATTTAGAACGGTGATATATTTAGAAAATGATGGATTCTAATAGACAAAAAAAAAACCTTGAAAAAAGACTATCATAGGCAGCGCAATAGCAATAGGCAGCGCCACCTATGTAAAGAACGATGTTGGCACAATGTATTATTAATTTATTCTTTTGGTTTTAGACCAGGGCACTTTGTATAGAAGGATTGCCGTGAAACTTTAAAAGGGACTCATTCAATTGAAATTGATAGGGCTTGTACCTTTTTAATAATCGAAAGTGATTGGAGCGGCAAATAGCTATTTTGAGTTTGATTAGGTTGTCTAGTGTAATTTCTGTTTGTTTTGGGTTTTATTTATTTATTAATGGTGATTTGTGGTAGTTTTTGCTCTTGGAAGATAAGAAAACCTAATTCGTAGATTTTTGGCAACGCTTAAGTTTTTAACATACTTATGGTGTGTAAATTCCTCTTTTTTCCTATCCTTGGCACTTTTCAACGAAAAAAAAAAACACGACCCAAATAAAATTCTCAAATTTAAGAAACCCAATTTTCCATGGGGGGGGGGGGTATTTTTCGAGGGGATAAATGCCTGGAACCATTTAGAACTAACCAGTAGGAAGGATGGTTCAGTTTAGTTTGACAATTAGGTCTACAATGATCGTACGTAAAAAAAAAGATGAGTATGGGAGATTGGCACGGAGGAATCTTTAAGACTATCATAGAGCTGATAGGAACTAAAAAATACTCGTGTTACTGATAGTGCAACTATACATGGCAGAGCAAGCAATATTCAAAATAACCAGGATTCTAACTTTTTATCTCAATTTAAGCTTAATTTTAGTTGGCCAGAATGTGGATCCTAGTCATTGAAATAGCGTTGATTTAATGAAGAGCAATCAGTAGTTTTTCCAGGAATCATCGTTGGAGAAGGGCTCATTTAATCGTGAATTCTGATTTCCTTTGCCCTTTTTATGGGTCAAAACATATTGGAGGGCAATCTGACATTTCAAACGCTCTTTGACATCTCAAAGTGTCATTATGCATCCTCATCCAAACCAAATATGGTATTGTATCGAATTTCGGACTGGCAATTTTTAAACAACAGTGAAAAGGTCTAAATATGTATCTCCTTGGTTGACATGAAAAGGGCATTCCCAGACGTAACGGCTCCAAAATATGTTAAATATGTTAAATATGTTTATAATATGTTAAATAGCGGATAAAAAAACAACAGTGGTTTTTTATATAATTGAAGTCATATTAAAGAAAATGTATTCAATCTGCACTACTGAACAGCCCTAATTAGGGTTCACAGACCCTTGCTCATGGCTAATTACTTATCATTTAAATTCTTTAAGGTCTTAGTTTCACTGTCGTAAATTAAAACACACTGAGTCATTCTAGTATTTGTTATTCTTTATGATCGGATGGCCATAATTGTGACTGGGTCCTTTGGCTTGTGTAACTCTAAACTTATCTTCCCGACACCAAATTGTGCGGACTGACATGATATACCACTTGACGCGCTTTCCATCACGGATTAACGGATTAAGTTTAGAAGGGTCCTAAATAATTTAACTGCCAATTATTAAGATTGCAGTTTGAACATTCTAAATCTAAACACACAGGTCAAAAAATCTCAGCTGAATTTAAAGAAGTAAATATCAAAGATTTTTAATTGACGATTGATAGTGGAACATTAAAATATTTTGATATAAATAAATAAAACAGTAAACAGGTGCATATTCCCCAAGTGGTGTTTAGTTTTCTTTGAAACGGGCATTTGAGGTTCTTTGGGCTTTTGAAGTGCAAATCTTAGGCCAACATTACTATACACAAATCAATTATCAAAACAAATTAAGCGAGGATTTTAAAAATTTTGTTAGTTTCCAGCCACTGGGGTATTTTAGGATTTCTGAGCCTGCCGATTACACATCATATTCTAATTTTGGAATAGATAGTTCAAGCTCAAATTACATAATATAAGCATCTCACTAAATGCTACAACTTGTTGGAAATGATAGCAACGCAAATACTTTCAATCTATATGATAAATAAATAATTGAGCAATTAAACTTACAAAAAGAGTGTTTCGCTAAAATAAATCAATTATAGACTACCAAGACAAACAAAATTAATGTTGAAAAAACAAAAAAAAAAAAAAACAGAATAAAAAAGAAGCAAGTAAACAGACAACTAAGTATTCCATCTATGAGCTAAATCAGAATGTAAAATTAAACATTGAGACGCTTAGGGAGTACAATAAAATTCTTAAATAAATTATGAATATTTCTGTTGTGCCGTTTAATACTTAAATCAAGATAAAAATCAGAATAATAGTAACTTAAATCCAATCTAGGATACATATCCATCAGAGATTAGATAACACATGCTCTACTTATTCCTTTAATACCATGTAATTAATTTCGAAATTTTAACTTTGACATTTTGAAAAGAAGTGAATTTGAGCTACAACCACCTGTAATAACTTAAATAAATGATGAGATGGGTGATGTTTTGAAGCAGCGTCATCACCAGATGATGAGATGGGTGATGTTTTGAAGCACTAAAGTCAAAACATATTAGTTGTTTGTTTTGCAAGTCGTGTTTGATCCTCACCGCTGTTAATATTTGAGGATTCTTGACATCTTTGATACCGAACATGTGGCTATTATTGGAATATGGAAGTCTGCGAGTGCTCATGTAAAGACCTACTACCATGTTTACACTATTTATTAACATTCACTAGCATTTCGATAAAATTTTGACCAGCATTGGAAATATTTTTCGTACAAAAATGGACACAATCTAAATTCAAAATGCAAAGCTATTCCGTGAAAATTAATGAGCAAATTTATACTGAAGAGGCGAGGAAATTAGATTGTTTACGATATGAAACAGGCTAGAATGTTATTTTCGTTTAACTGAAGTAACACAGCTTTTTATGCAGGTTTTGTTTGTGTTTGTAACATTAAAAAGTTCATAACTACTTAAACTTCCGCGAATTCCTTTTCCAACATCAGTGTTTTTGTAACGATTAGCATATTAATTTATTAGTCTAGTATATGACTGCGAATGAAATTGGCTTACGTAAGAGGAATGTGAGGGGGGATGGGGTTAGAAGGAGTGACACCACACTTGTTTTCTGTAAAATTTCTCGAGATATATATTGTGTCGATCCACTTAGAATTTTTAAAAAGCTCTTCTTTTGTACCTATTTTTTCTTTTAAATTCGTTGCTCTGAAATGTATAGAAATACAATTTTTCTATCCAAAACAAAGGATTCTAAGTGAACTGTAATCCTAGATGGCATTGGTCTTTTTCTGCGCGAATTTTTGGTCTGAGTCAGAATCAGAGGTGGACTCGCTGGTTCGAAAAGCAATGGATGCATCATTTTACATGTAGTGTTGTTATTCCAAATTATAATTGCTCGTAACGTGTATTCGCATTGGAACATATTAGATATTGGACAGCCAACTAAAACAAAGGTATGGCCGTCACAAACGATATATTATAGGCTAAAATCGACAAAACAAAGAGAGATTGTTACTTAGTTGTGGAATGATGTCGACCTTGCAATGCAGCAAATTTGACGCTGTATCTGAAGACTTAATGTTGATAAAAGTTTTCCTTTTATCTATTCAATATGGTCAAGTTTGCTCCTTTCCTTTTTGTCTCTAGTGTTTCGGTGATAATTTTTATTGACTTGTAGAGGTGCAATGTAAAAAAAATTATTACTTAAGATTCAAAAAGTAGAAACATATAATTTGGTACAAACTTATAAAACAGATCTCTATAAACTACAACAGATCTCTATAAACTACAAAACACTTCTAATTAGTTCATAATTGTTCAAAACAAGTATCAAAGCAAAAAGCAATTTTTTTTAATGCAGAAAAAAGTACCCAATACTTATGAAATAAAAAAGTTATTTTTTTTCTTATGAATCTCATACTCAAAATCCACCAACTGATTTGACCTTTCATTTTGTTTGCCAAGATTTGTTAGCAAAAAATGTTTTTTGATGCGTCAAAATATTTTTGTCAACTGTTGTTGAGAGGTGTTGACAAAAACTAGTGACAACTGTAGTTTAATCGCTTCTTAACGAAACTCCTGTTTTAAGAACACGTGCTAATATTCCCTCTTTTTAGGAGGCGTTACTGCAGCAGCCCATCATCCTACCCAACCCGCTTTGTTTATCGCTGGAATTCGTAGTGATTGCAAGCACGACAAGAGTCCTTCTGCATATGGAATCTCCTCATGGCGAATAGTCGACTCAGATCCATACTTCAAGCCTTTGCAGGTTTTTGAAAACCCTGCTTCTATAATTTCCTTTTTGAGTAGCAAAATCTTCCGTCCAAAAACATCATATGATGTTGTTATTCAGATGAGTTGCTCACCGGAAGGTAAAAAACTTGGACTGATCCACCTTTCCGGGGCAATTTCAATTTGGAACATACCGTCCCTTTCACTTGTGAATTACTGGAATCTGGAAGATCAACCCGATTTTGACGCTTTAAGCCCAAAGATGCAAACTATACCTGAAACAAAGCGAAATAAATTACCCTTGATGAAAAACCCCCGAAAGTATCACCCTGTTGAGCTTAGTTGGTGGTCAGACGAACATATTATTATTTCACGGTTATCTGGATCTGTTACAGTCTGTGGTGTTGAATCTCTTCACAATGTTCTGGAATTACCAATCGTGTTTCTAGATGGCCCTCCACATATATCGCATGCATACAGAAAACAAGGGTTTCTTGCTTTGGAATGTGAAGTGAAAAATCTAATAAGAAAGCGTACAGTCAGTGGTGATGAAAACGGCTACCAGACTTTTGATGAAGAACCCGAAGAAGAGGAAAACATGTTAGAAAAGTGCAAAAGAATTATTTATACCCTAGTTACTGACAAACAACCACCAGAAAAGACACCAACGTTTGTTTCCAATACGTTTCGTCTTCTACATATCAAGCCTACCACTCCTATAGAAGTTTTCAATGAAAAACTTGATTTGGAAGAGTACGGCGAGGCTTTGTTGTTAGCTCGTAGGTACGACCTCGATGCTGACTTAGTCTTTCAGAGACAGTGGAAAAATAAGGAAGTGTCTCTTGTGACTATCAAAGACTATCTTCATAAAATTAAAAACACGAAATGGGTGCTCAATGAATGTTTGACTAGACCAGCTAATGACCCAGATTCAGCTCGTGAACTCTTGCATTATGGACTGAAACTGTGTGACTTAGAGCCGTTTGTGGCTTTAGCTTTAGGTAACAACGATTATGATTATGATGACGATGAATTTGAAGATCCAAATCTACCTCTTGACGTTATTATGAAGCAGCGCCAGCAAAAGCTTGAATATCGTAGAAAGAGATTAATTGATAAAGTTGATATTGATCATATTAGTAATGAGCAAAAGTGCTTTCTTAATAAGAGAAAAAAACTACTGCAATACAGTGATCGTCTTTTTATATATGAACTGGTTTTAGGTGGATTTCACAGGGCCTCTGAACTTTTTGATTCCAAGTTTTATATGAGTTTCCGAGTTAAAGACCCTGTCGCTGCTGCTTATGATTTTGCTAATATTGGCAATCACGATGCTCTTGCTCAAATGTTTACTTATCACAGCCATGAAACGCTCCCATATAGGTTGTGTTTGCTTTCTTGCATTCCTGAAACTGCTGTACCTTATTCTTACCGCTCTCTTTTACCTGAATGTAGTGTAAACGGCGAAGTGTTTCAGTGGGAAACATCAGAAATTCGTCCAAGAGATTGGAGTGAGCTTGGAAAATTCAGAGCCTTGGTTGAACAATTGCCAGTTGCAGAGGAATTTGCAATAGATGATTCATACAACCAATTTATTTGTCAAGATTGTAATCCTGTGATGATTAGTGAATGGTATATCCAAAGAGCAAAGGACATCGATGAAAAAACACGGTTAGCTTGTAATGCAGCTGACCTGATCCGTTTGGGAGTCGAGCGGAATATTAAAGGACTTGAAGATATATATAATGACTTGGAAACACTGGAAACTCTAATATATGAATGTCAAATAGAAAGATACCCCGGATTAAAAAATCTGGGCTCTATCAGTGAAGAGGATATTGCTCGTAAAATTATGGCCAAGGTAAGGCTATTTACTGTTTCGCACGGTTTGACTCAGATGTTTTCACATCATTCCTTTACAAATGGGAAGATGAAGGGGGAGGGGGAGTTCCAAGATTGGTCCAAATGACACGAACATTCAAAAAACTTGAACATGAAAAAGCCCCTGTTCTTGTATTTCTTCACCCCTTCCTATTCTTAAAAAAAAATCATTTTGATCACCGTATTCTGGAAATGTTTCCAAATTTGTTTGTGTGTTTTGACAACACATCTACAGGTGTAAAATCATGTGTTTTTCTGTTCATCCCTGTATACAGTCTCTATGTATTGAGATGTAAATAAAAAAAAAAACAAAAAAACAGCCAAACTAATCAATTTAGATGGGTGAAATTTTTTAGGATAATCTGGAACCACGGGAATGGCAAAGACTGTTTAAACCTGGAAATTTTTTTTTTTAAAGTTTGACTTTGAATAAAGCCATGGTTACGTCAAGCGAGGACTATATGCCCTGGCGTCTGGTCGTTGCAAGTGAAGTAAGAATTCACAAATTTACGTAACTTCATAAAAAGAAGCGTGCAAAAACCAAAGGCTTGAAACCATGCGACGGCCGAAGGCCCGTCGCATGGTTTCATTATGAGCAAAACGAGCAAATTGCAGTGGGTAAAACGGACGGATTAGGATGAAAAGAAATCCACTGGCAGGCCTGTTGTCATGGAAAAGGTAAGCGAAGCTGGTTTTTTTGTTAATACCGTTATATTTGTAGTTTGGTAGCTTCGGCTGGTGGTATCTAATGACAATTGATATCATTACTCCAAAACTTTAAATGAGGGCCCTATTTGAGTGGGTACGAATTTAATACTGAGAGAGAATCATATTATGGAGCCTTGACGAAAAATTGCTTTATTTTAGTATGGTTTGCCAAAAGTCTGCAGGGCTTATCCTTGGCCGTTTCTCGGTGAGGGGATCAAGCCTATTTGTTCCTCTCCCATACTAGTATAACGAATACACTCTCTTTCTCTGTGTTTCTCTCTCCCCCTCACTCTCTCTCTCTCCCCCCCTCTCTCTCTCTCCTCCCTCTCCTCTATCTCTTCTCTCTCTCTCTCTCTCCTCTCTCTATCTCCTCTCTCTATCCTCTCTCTCTCCTCTCTCTCTCTCTCTCTCTCTCTCTCCTCTCCTCTCTCCCTCTCTCTCTCTCTCTCTCTCTCTCTCTCTCTCTCTCTCTCTCTCTCTCTCTCTCCTCTCTCTCTCTTTATATATATTATGACGTCTTTCATTATCTCGTATGCGAAAATGCAGTTTTGTCAAAAATATACTTTACATTTAATATTATGTTTTGTTACTTACGAAGGCACATAGATATGGCAGTTTCCTATGAAGTGAATCCGTCAACAGCTTTTTATGATGTTCTTTATGAGTGCTCTGAAAAAAGAGAACACACTTATATTTTGTTTCGATTCATCACCGTTTTCAGGAGTTTCAGGCTATTTTTTGTAATCCCATTAAATTTATTTTCAAAATAACATTTTACTATTAAGACTGATTTAGAACGTAGTTACTATTCCTGAATCAACTAGAAATGACATTTTTTTTTTCTCCTCTGCCAGTTTATTTTAAAAGGTTTTTTTTTGGTTACTATGGGCTGTGGTTTGTCCTATTTTAGGCTGCAGCTACTGCTGAAACCATGACGTGGCTGAATCGAAGAATCAAAGGATTTTCCGATTTTATATTTTTGGTTCCTAAAATTAGTTTGTCTATTGCAGGTCCTGACTCGAGCACCTCATTTATAAAAAAAGTGAAATCAAAATAAATAAAAGCAGAACAAAAGTAGATTAGTCAAACTAGTATTTCTATCTAGTTTGAAGACTCAAACTCTTCCATTGGGCCAAGGGAGCCTCAAACTCTCATTTTAAGGATGTTCGTGTGCTGTATGGCATGTATAGCGACGGTTTTAAAACCCAAAATCCACCAAACTTTCGTAAGTATGATAAAGTATGAAGATAGAATGTACCCTGTGTTTCTTTTTGTAAACCTTGAAAATCTCACAGACGCTGTTTAACTAAAAAAAAAATTATTTCATAATAAAGAAATATACCCCTCAAATGCATGTCAACCAAATGATTTGTATGCATGTCAGTCAAATTATTTGTATTTCATTCTACACACATGGTGTCTATGTTGATAGATTTTTTATTTATTGTTCGCTTTTTTTTTCAGAGTACCCCTGAATCATTTGTGAACGATCTGAATTATTTGTTACTTCCCTACTTAGACAGATTAGAAAGAACTCGTCCAAACATCCCCGGCAATGTTTTGAAAGATTATTTAGTTTCTCTTTCCGAAGATAGCCTTTCTCTTGTGGCTCTCCTTTACCAAGCAGATGCAAGAGAAGATTTAATTAAGAGTGATAAAATGCTGATACGTATTGCTCTAGACTGTATATATGCGTGCATTTCCCCGTCAGAAACTATTAATGCTTTCCGAATTTATGAGTCTTTACCTGATAGAAGTGACGAGGATGACGATGAAATGAACGGACTCCAAGATGAGCTTGATGTTCTTCATGTTGTTCTCCAAAAATTTGATGTATTAAAGGCGTTTGATACCACAATAACCTTTGGAAAGCTGAGATCTAAAAGCGAAAATTATCACGAGAGTTCAAAGATATTAAGACATTTTTCAAGACAGTCAATCGCAAAGGCAGCAAGTGATGAGAATGAGTGTAGAACTGCACTAAAAGTATTGTTGAAATTGAGGCAAGAGCTTTTATCAAAGGTGTCACCTAACCAGTGTTGTGAGTTCATTGTTGAGAGTCTTCTATCCCAAGGTAGAGAAAATCTGATACATTTGGCAGCTTCTTTATTGGAAGGGACTGACGTGCCTCTTGATCCACGTTTGGCTGACCTTGGATGTAAGATTCCTGTAAGCAAGGGCCAAGAAATAGCTTTAAAGATATCACTGGAGTTTATAGATTCAGCAAGTTCTTTTGATGACCCAGCTTTATTACAGGCACAGTAAGTGACTGGTTAAGTTTTGATTCCACTTTTTAAGCTCAACTTATGTAGATTTCTTTTTATTTTTTGTTTTTTCACGTCACGATGTGATAGCCAAGCTGGCCTCAAGGAAAGTTTAGACTTTTCTAGACTTTTTTTTTTAGACTTTTCTTGGTTTGAAAGTATTGTCATCACGTGTCTAGAATCAGTAACGGTCAATATTTCCGGCTATTCAAGTTAAGAGTTATATGGAGATCTTCTGTATGATTTATTTGGCTGTGTTGTTGCTTGATATGAGGACCCATTTTTGGTTGTCGCCCTACACATCCCTAGATGGAAGAGACTATTGATCGAAATGGTTGTGAAGTTTTAGGGTTTAAATATATAAACTTCAAATTTAAAAGATCCTATTCTTAAAAGTATACTAAATAAAAGAACGATTTTTTTTCCCCAAATGAAAGTAAAAAACCTTGCTTAGAGGAAAATGTAGACGTAAGCTGTATCAGGGAGTGTACTGATTTTGTTGATTTGAATTATTTTTGTACTATTTCTAATCAGCAGCTGGTTCATAATGCAAAATGATGCCAGTTAAAAAAAAAAGAAACACAACTTCAAAATTAGCAAACCTTAGGAAATAGTCTAGGGCCATATCCAGGAATTAGGGTTGGTGGGTGGGTGTGACATTCTGTTATATTGGAAGTGAATATAAAATCTAATCGGTAGGCAACGCTTTAGCATTGCCTATAGTAAAGGGCCACAAGGGTTCAATGTATTATTATGGTTTTCCCCCCAAATGCAAAGAGATGTCGTATAAGATTCGAAGGGGGCTTATTCGAGTGGAAATGGAAAATTTTGGTTTTCTTACAAAAGCAATTGGAGGCAATGAGTCTCTCCATGCCCTTTCTTCCCTAAATTCATTTGATCAAAATTTTGAGATAGCCATTTTGTTCAAAATAGTCCAAAGGTTAACTATGCCTTCAGGGTAGACAATAGCCCCCGGGACAAGGGCTGTAAGTTATACAAGTTGCCCATTGTTGACGTATAAGGTTTTTTTTAGCTGAGAAAAGACGGTATGTTTGATCGGCTGAGGGTATTAAGGTGAAACTTCAAATAAATTTGAGAGGGATGCCAAACACCATAAAACACACTAGGTGTTAGCTGGTTGGCAAAAGGAAATATCAGCAATATCTAAGTAACGGCTGAGGGTATTAAGTTGACACTCTCAAGGTATGCCGAGGAGATTCGAGGGCGACCAGCCCCGCCCCCCCACCTTTCTTGCTTTTTTTAGGTTTCCCTCTGCTCAACACTGATCGAAACTTTTAAACTATCATTTTGTTCAAATTAGCCAAAAGGTCCAATAGCTATATCTCCAAGAATGTCATGCCCCCACAGCCCTCCATGGCAAGGAATATAAATTATGCAATCTGTCCATTTTTTAAATGCAGAATTTATCATTGGAAAATGGGGGAAGGTTTGATCCTGGGTGTAGTCAAAAATGCTAAGGGTATTAAGGTGAAATTTCAGGTAATATTGAGTGGTATGTTGATTTAAATCAAAAGAAACTGTATACATCCATGTTATCAAAAAGGCGTGTCTGCATTATCTTAGGAAAGGGTAAGGGTATTACCTGGAAACTTTCAGGGCCACTACTACTACTATGTGGCTGCAAATTCGATTGGCCACGACTGTGACTGTGACTACTTCTGATTGCAACAACTTGCAATTGTGACTGCGACTACTTGCAACTGCTGCTACGTCTACTTTTGACTACTTTCGGGGAATTTTGAGAAGGATATTCAACAAAATCGAAAGAGTATGTGCATGCTAATTGTCAAGAGTTCATATCAGCAACATCTCAGAAAATGACTGAGAACATTAATTTGAAACTTTCAGATCTTGCGGAACGGTGCTTTGAAGGTAAAGGGCCCCCTTGTCCTTTTTAGGCCCCCTTAACACTGGTCAAGATTATGAAATAGCCACAGTTCCAATTAGACGAAAGGTATAATAGCTATGCATCTAAAAATGTCAAGCCTCCATCAGCCTCTGGAGAAAATGTATTAAATTATGCAATGTGCCCATTGTTTACATACAGATTGGGGAAAAGGGGAATTTTTTATCCTGAGTTTGTCAGAAAAGGTAAAGGATATTGACGTGAAACTTGAGGGAATGCTGAAATTGATGTTACACTAAATCAAAATCTACTATTTGCATCCAGGTTATCAAAAGGGTGCATCTGCAATATCTTAGGAGTTACTAAGGGTATTAATTTTGCAGTTTCAGGACCACTACTTCTACTAGTACTGCTGTGGCTGAGCAACTACGACTACTTGTGACTGCGGTCATTATTACGTGGGACTATTTGCAAGTGTCACTATTTGTGACTTTGAGACTGGGACTGTGTCCACTATATGTATCTAGGCTATCAAAAGGGTACTCCGCAATATCTTAGGAGCAGCTAAGTGTAATAGCTTTACACTTTCAGGGCCATTACCATTGCTACTATTGTGACTGCAACTGTGACTATTTGCAACTGTGACTATTACTACTTGAGACTATTTGCAAGTATAACTACTTGTAACTTTGACTTTTTTTGACTGTAACTACTTGTGACTGCTAGTACTAGCGAGTGTGATTACTTGTGACTGTCATTAAGGCTACTTGTGATTGTGACTGTGACCACGGCCGCATTGAGAGGAGGGTTAGAGGAATTGAACCCCCCTCCCCCCCAAAAAATGTGTGACTCTTGAAAATGTTTTGAAAATGAACAAAAACAAAAGTTTTATATGTTTGTAAAAGTTTTTTGTAACTCCCCCTTCCGAGCAAAACTCCTGGATGCGGTCGTGACTCTGATTGCGACTATTTGCAACTGTTACAACTTGCGACCGTGACAACTCTCGACTATGACTACATGTAACTGCGAGTATTTATGCCACCGAATACTTGCAACTGAGACTATGACTATTTGAGATCCCGACAGCTTACGACTGTGACTGTGAGTGCAACTGCAACTCGACTGCTATTGCGGCTACTTGTGACTGTGACAACTTGCAACCTTACTCCAACTACCTGCAACTTGAAGTGTGACAACTTGTGACTACGAGTGTGACAACTCATGACTGCAACTGCTACTGTTAACGACTGTGACTACAACTATTAATACTACTACTGCTAACGCGATTGCGATTGTGACTGTATAAAAAAGAGTTTAATATCATCCTGATTGTCAAAATAGCATAATGTATCCAGGTTGTCAAAAGATCTTGTCTGCAACATCTCACTAATGGCGAAGATTTTTAAATTGTAAATTTCATTGAAAAATGAGAGCAATGTTGCTTTAAATAAAAAAAAACTTTAGGTGCATCCAAGTTGTCAAAAGGGCGCATCTGAGTGTATCTACATATATCTCAGAAATGGCTTCGGGTACAAAGTTTAAACTTTTATGGAATACTAAGGGAAATATTAAACCAAATCAAAAGACACTATATGCATCAAGTTTTTCGAAGCGTCATATCTTCAATATCCCAAGAGGAGTTAGGGAAGGGTATTAAGTTGAAACATTCAGAGACTGTTAAAGGGTATGTTGATCTTAAAGACACTATGTCCATCCCAGTTGTTAATGGGCTGAGCTATAGTATCTCAGGAACAGCTTAGGTTAATAAGTTGAAAATATCAGGAAATGGGATGGTACATTGAACTAAATCAAAAGTCAGAATATAAATTAAGATTCTCAAAAATGCATGGCTGCTATATCTCAGGAATAGGTAAAGGCGCTAAGTTGAAACTTCCAGAGTTGAAGGGGATGTTGAACTTAATTAAAAACAAATATTTGCATCCTGTTGTTAAAAGTACATATTTGCAATATCTGCATCTCAGTCGTTAATTGGGTTAGCTACAATATCTCAGGAACGGCTAAGATTAGTAAGTTCAAAACATATGGAAATGGGGTAAGATCTGGAACTAAATCAAAAGACACCATATGCATTGATGTTGTCGAAAATGAATGTCTCCTCTATCTCAGAAATATGTAAGGGTGTTAAATTAAAACTTCCAGAGTTGAAGGGGATATTGAACTTAATCAAAATACAACTTTGTGCATCCCGGTTGTCAAAAGTGCGTATGTGCAATATCTGAGGATCGATTGGTCAACGGTATTAAGTTAAACTTTCAGAGAATGTTGATGGGGGTTTTGAGCTCAATCAATAGATACAATGTACATCTCGATTGTCAGAACGGCGTGTCTGCAATATCTCGGGAACAGCTAATGGCATTCAGTTGTAACTTTCACGAAATTTGATGTTAAAATAAATCAGGAGACACAAATTAGAACTAATAAATTAGAATCGGGTTTTTAAATGATAATCCGGAGATGTATAAAGCTGGAGAAATAGTCAATATATTTAATAACTTAACGTTAGTAATAAAACGAACAAAAATTAATTAGAAAAAACTTTCCGAAAAAGAAGTTTTTCAAAGAAAAGTGAAGAACCATATTAAACTTAATGCCAGCAGAAATAAATTCCTATAATAATTCAATTTCAAAACGACCGGAAATTAGTGTTAAAGAATAAAGGAAATCCAAAACGAACAGAAATTAAAATAAACGACCATAGCAAACACGGAGATAGCAGGTACAAAGATATATGAAAAAATAAACTTTAAAACGAGCAAAAATTTAAATTGAGTATTCAAGTCAAACTTACCCGAACAAAAAATGACTAAAAATAAGAGTTAAACTTTTTCCCCTTCCCCCTCTCCGAACCGCAAAAGTTTAAAGTCTAAGGCGTCATTTGAGCTTTACTAAAAACAAATTATGTTACAAATATTTTCTTTTGTATTCACAACATCAAGCAAAAAATATGGTGAAAGAAAATCTTGAATTGATGAGTTTGTTGGAATTAATATCATAATATTTTTTAATTATCGGTTTTATGTTTCTTAATTTTTTCCAGTCATCTTGTTTATTATTATGATTTATTTCTTATTGGTCGTCGTTATTTTGAAAAACAATAGCACACTGTTCAAGATACATATAGTTTTGAACAACACGCAATAGACTTTTACGGTTAGGGGAGTGGAAGTGGACAGTAGCCAAAGTCCAGTTTGCAGTAATTTTTGTTGGTTTTAAGTTTAACTTGATGATTCAGTTAATGTTCGCTCGTTTCAAGTTTTATTATTCATCTATATTTGTATCTATTGTGTTTATGCTTGCTATGATCGTTTATTGGGTTTGTTTTATTCATTAATAGTAATTTCTGGTCTTTTGAATATCAATTATTATAAGGACTTATCTCTGCTGGTATTAAGTTTAATATGGCTCTTTACTTTTCTTTGAAAAACTTCTTTTTCGAACATTTTTTTTCTAATCAATAAATCGAAATATTCTTAAATGTAGTGAAGTGGGAATTGTTTATTTTAGTTTTTAATTCAGAACAGAAATCTTGCACCATAATGGCCCTTCACCATTTGCTTTTATCTTTGGGTCCATCCATGATGGATGGACCATCCATGCTTCTTATCCATGATGCACGATTTAATCAATTTGCAAACTAGCAAGACCACAAATACTAAGATTGACTATCTTTTGTTTTACAAAATGTCAAACAGAAATTTCATTAGAAGATCAAAACCGATTATAAACGAAGACTTGCCAAACCATGAGCAAGATATGAATGGAATATTTATGAAAGAAATGGTTTCATACAAGTTAAATAAGTATACTTTTGATATAATAAGCAACGATTTGTTCTGTGTCAATATATTTAAAATGCTTCTTCTTAGCAGCAACAGGAATGTGAGAAATTTGTTCTTATATACTCCACAATATAAAAAGTCCTGGAATATCCTTAGATATCGAGTGATTAAGAGAAGTAGGCCTACTTCGTAAGATCCCAAAGTCAAAATTGAAATTGCGTTACCCTGGAAAAAACCCTAAAGAGCGGTGGCCCTGGTACCTAATTCCCGCCCTACAATTGTCTGTCACGCCACTCAGAATATGCAACCATATTATTTAAATCACCTGGCTCAGTCAAGTTTTCAATGCAGTTAAGTTATGTATAAATAAAAAAAAGCCGCTTTGTGCAGTTACCTCCATAGCGCTTAATTTCCAATATTTGTGGCATTTGATTTAGTATAAGTAGAAGTAGTATTTATCACAAAAACAAGCTACCGTTTCTAAACTCTTTGTTATTTATTTATATTTCTGTTTTCTCTCTTACAGAAGATGTCTGGAGATATTCACAGAACCAGTTGAAACTATAAACCAACAACTTGATTTCATATCAGCCCTATTTATTCTAGAAGAATTTGGCGTTCAGGCTTTGCCATCTCAAGGTATTTGGAAAGAGACTAAGTAGTTCTAAGAAATTAGGATTTCACAACATGTCGGCAGATTAATGAGGAATTTGGGCTCGAGTTTGTGATGAAACCGACTTAAGGAGGGGGATGGAGAGTGATTATTATTTTTCAATACTTTTCATGAATTTCGTGTAAGCGCGCTTACCAAACTGCCTTATTTTGTATCATTAATCATGGAAAATAATTATATCGGTTATTTGAATTTAAAGTTAAAAATCCTAGTTTGAAAAAGCAAGACTTTATTGACTATTGGGCTGAATAAAGGGTATGTAAGACCATTTGCGCCATCATTTACTCTTCGTTATAGTTACGGTTATTTTATCAATGAAGTATAGTTTTCTTGTATATGCTTACTTTCAAGTCGTTCTGATTATCAAAATCGTCTTTACTTCTAATTAATTAAAAACAAGTTTATGAAAAAGAGATTCTCTAAAGAAAAGTGAAAGTCATATTAAACTTAAGATAAGAAGAAGTAGAAACCTACAATAACTCAAACTCAAAACGACCAGAAATTATTATTAAAAATTAAATGAAACCCAAAACGGACAGAAATTTTAATTAACATTCTTATCAAAAAACGTGTAGTTGGTACTAATATGAATGAATAAATAAATCTCAAAAAGAGTAAAGCATAAGTTGAATATGCAAATCAAGCTTAAAACGAACGAAATATTTTGCTATTGAAGCATAAATGAAACCCAAAACGAACAAAGACTAAATAATACCAGACAAACCAGACAAACATTCAATAGGTACTAATATAAATGAGTAAATAAATCTTAAAACGAGTGAAACTCAAATTGAATATGCAAATCAAGCTTGAAACGAACAAAAACCTCTACAAACAAGAGTTTGGGTATCGCCTCCTTCTCATACAGTAAAAGTCTGAAACCTACTGCATCATTGGCGCTTTATTGAAAACTATATGTATCTTAAAAGGTCTTGGAAAGTACAAATAACATCAAACTGAATGTTTGATATATAATTAGTTTTTGAAAGATCTGGAGTTCAAGATTTTATTTCACCGTAATTATATTTTCATTTTCAATGCTGCAATAACTGGAAAAGAAAATATTTCTAATATAATTCATTTTCAGTAAGCACTAATGACGTAGTAGGCTTTAGACTTTTACTGTTAGGGAAAATGGCTGTATCCAGACTGTTGTTTGCAGTGAAGCTATATTTATTTTGAACAATCTTTGAAAGAACTGATAAAATTAAACTTGGTATATAATAATTGCTGAAAGATCATCAGTTCAAAATTTAATTTTACTGTAATTTTTATGTTTATTTTCTATGTTGTAATAAGTACAAACGAAAATATGTGTGATAAAATTTTTCTTCAGTCAAGCGCCAATGAAGCAGTTGGTTTTAGACTTTTACAGTGAGAAAAGGAGGCAAAACCCAAACTCTTGTTTGTAGAGATTTTTGTTCGTTTCAAACTTGATTTGCATATTCAATTTAAACCTCACTCATTTTAAGATTTATTTACTCATTTATATTAGTATCTATTGTATGTTTTCTGGTATGATTGTTTATTTAGTTTTTGTTCGTTTTGGGTTTCATTTATGCTTCAATAGTAAAATATTTAGTTCGCTTTAAGCTTAATTTGCATGTCCAACTTAAGCTTTACTCGTTTTAATGTTTATTTATTCATTTATAGAAGTACCTGTGTCATGTTTAATTGCTATGGTTGCTTAGTTAATTTCTGTTCATTTTGTGTTTCATTTATTCTTTAATAATAATTTCTTGTCATTTCGAATTTGAGTTACCGTAGGTTTCTGTTTCTTCTGGTTTAAGTTTAGTGTGGCCTTAAGTTTTCTTTAAAGAACTTTTTTCGGAAAGTTTTTTTTTAAATTAATTTCTATTTGTTTTTTATTGCCTAAGTTTCAAATTTTGAAAATTCCCTATTTCAAGATAATTTGTTATTCCAAAATAAATTAACAGTTTTAACAAAATTAAACTGAAAATTTGATATATAAAGATATCAATTGCTGAAAGCTCACCAGCTCAAGATTTTGTTTCACCCAAGGCCGGATTTAAAGCTTTAACGCTTCTAGGCCCAATCATTTTTGCCCCTCTGTTTTTCCAAGATTTCGGGGGAAATCCCAAAACTTCGGGAATAGTGAAAGCCACAGGGCCTATTGGTAAATCCTGGTCTGGTTTCACTGCAATGTTCATTTAATTTTCAATGTTGTAATAAGTACAAAAGAAAATACTTGTAATATAATTCGGTTAGGTAAAGAGCCAAATATCCAGTAGGGCTTATGCTTTTACTGTTAGGGAAACAGGCAGTAGCTATGCTCTTGTTTGTAGTGAATAATATGGGTGTCCTGAACAGTTTTAGAAAGAGCTGCTTAAATCAACATGAATTCTCATGATTTTCAGAATAGCATATCGTTAATAAGTTATTTCTTCAATTTTTTTTGGAGCGGGGGGGAGGGCATGGAGGGAGGACCAGGGGTCAAAACCTTCGCAGACATACCATAGGGGTTGTGTTGACCCTGGATTTTTTTTATCCGATCTCTTTACTTATTTCAACAAAATACGCTTTCTCAAAAATCTGATCGGATGCATTTGCGATAAAGAAGGCAGGAGGGATAGTTGCCCTCTGGTCCCTATTGACACTTAAAAAGGAAACTAGAACTTTTAGTATCCAACAAAATGAGCTATGACGAAGTTATACGGCCATTCCTTCCATGAAAACCGTATTTACCCCTGGGGCATAAGCCCCCAGGTTCTGGGGGCTTTGTCAACCCCAGAGTTTTTATTATATGATCTTTTGGTCTGTTTTGAACAAAATGAATGTCACAAAAATTTGGTCGGACGCATTTGGGGAAAAGACGGTTGGTGGGGGGCGGCGCTAGTTGCCATCAGATTACTTTTGACTCTCAAAAAGGGAACTAGAACTTAAAATTTCTCGTTATTTAAGTCCACTCTGAAGTTTACCTCTTCCATAAAAACCTAACATGCCTACGGGCATAATTTACAGGCTTTCCTCCAGGCTGTGGGGGTGGTATGTTGACCCTGAAATTTTTGTTATCTGATTGTTGGATTATTTAAAAAAAATGGCTTTCTCAGTATTTATATTGAATACGTTCGGAGAAAAGAGGGTGCAGTTGAGGGGGGGGGGGGGTAGATATCCTCTGTTCGCTTTTGACTCATTAAAGGTAACTAGAACAACTTTCAACTTTCAAATAAATGAGCCACCTCTGACGTTTATACGACCATCCCTTGCGTAAAAGCCTTTATACGCCCTAGGTGCATAACTTACAACACTTGCCCACTGGCTCCTGTTGGTTGTTTCAAACCTGGAGTTTTTGTTATTTTATGTCTAAACTTTTTTGAACAAAATGGCTATCTCAGAATTTTGATAGGATGCATTTGGGGAAAAAAGGGCCTTAGGGGATGGGGCGCTAGTTTTCCTCCAATCACTTTTGACTCACACTAGAAATTCCGATTTACAATCGAATGAGCACCCTCTGAAGTTTTTACTACCATCCCTTTCAAATGAAGTGCCTCTGGGGAAAACATTGGAGCCTTATGGCCTTTTAATTTCATGTCAAATGAGCTACCTCTGAATTTTATACAACCATCTCTTACATAAAAATCTTATATTCCCCCGGAGTATAACTTAAAACACTTGCCACTGGGCTCTGGGTCGTTGTGTCGACCATGGAGTTGTTGTTATCTGGTATTTGAAATACGTTCAATAAAATGATTATCTTAAAATTTTTACTGGATGGATTTGGAGGAAAGAGGGCGTGGTTTGGGGGCCAGCTGACCTCTGATTTCTTTTGAAATTTTGCTTAAAAAGTAAACTAGAACTTTCAATTTCCAATCAAATGAAGCCCTTTTGAAATTTCAACGTCCCAGGGCCCAGGGGCTGGCATTTTAAGTTATGCCTAGGGGTTCATATATGATTTTTATGGAAGTGCCTTTGGGGAAAAAACGGAGCCTTATGGCCTTGGGGCTGGTGGGGGAGACTAGTTGCCATCGGATCACTTTTGACTCCTGAAAAGGAAGCTAGAATTTCTAATCATTTGAGTCCACTACAAAGTTTATGCGACCACTTTTTCCATAAAAACGTTATTTGCCCCTGGGCATAATTTACAACCCGTCCCTTGGGTTTCGGGGTGGGGGGGGGCGGGATTGTTTCGTTGACCCCGAAGTTTTGTCATTTGATCGTTGGACTATTTCAAACAAATGGCTATTTCAAAATTTTGATCGGATATATTTGGGGGAAGAGGGTGGGGGGAGGGGTATATACCCGCCGGTCACTTTTGATGATTCTTAAAAAGGTAATTAGAAATTTCAATTTCCAATCAAATAGGCCACCTTTGATGTTTATACGACCACCCCTTACATAAAACCTTGTCTGTCACCACGGCATAGCATCCAACACTTTCCCCACTCTGGGGGGTCCTGTTGACCCCTGAGTTTAGATGACAGGCATTTAAACTATTGTTAACAAAATTCATATACCCGCCGGCCACTTTTGACGATTCTTAAAAAGGTAATTAGAAATTTCAGTTTCCAATAACATAGGCCTCCTTTGATGTTTATACGACCACCTCTTACATAAAACTTATCTGTCCTTGGTGCATTACATCCGATACTTTCCCCGGGCTCTTGGGGGTTCTGTTGACCCCTGAGTTCAATTGACAGGTATTTAAACTATTTTTACAAAGTGGCATTCTTAAAATTTAGATCATTTGCATCCGATCACTTTTGACCCTTTGAAACCGCACTAGAAATTCATTCTGACAATCGAATGTACCCCCTGAAAAGTTTATACTAACATTTCTTCCATAAAACCTTATATGCCCCCGGGCACAATTTACAACACTTTTACCCAGATTCTGGTGGGCTGTGTTATCCCTGGAATCTTTGTTATATGATCTTTGGTCCATTTTGAACAATGTGGCCATATAAAAAAATTGATTGGACGTATTTGGAGAAAAGAGGGTTGACGGAGGGGGGGCTTTATTTGCATTGGATCACTCTTGACTCTAAAAAGGGAATTAGAAGAATTTCTGATAATTTGAGTCCCCTACAAGGTACACTTGCCCCCAGGCACTGGGGGTTTTTGTGTCGACCCTGGGGTTTTTATTATCTGACTTTTAAAACAATTTTAGCGAAATGGCTATCTCAAAATTTTTATTAGATGGGTTTGGGGGGAAAGGCATGGGGAGGACTAGTTTCTCTTCGATCTCTTTTGACTATTCAAAATTGAACTAGAACTTTCAATTTCCAATCAAATGAGCCCTCTCTAAAGTTTATACGAGCATTCTTTCTATGAGAACGATATATGCCCCCAGGACATAACTTACAACGCCTGCCCCCAGGCCCTGGGGGGGCTGTGTAGATTCTGGAGTTTTTGTTATCTAATGTTTGAACTATTTTTAACAAAATGGTTATCTCAAATTTTTTATCGGATGGGTTTAGGGAAAAAAAGGGTGTTGGGGATGGGGGGCTAGTTGCCCCCTGTTTCTTTTGACTCTTAAAAAGTGAACTAAAACACTAATTTCCAATCAAATAAGCCCTCTCTGAAGTTTATACAAGCATTCTTTCTATAAGAATCATATACGCCCCCTGGGTATTACTTACAACGCCTGCCTCCGGGCCTGGGGGTGGTGTCGAACCCAGAGTTTTTGTTATATAATCTTTGAACTTTTACTTAACAAAATGGTTATCTCAAAAAAAAATTTGGATATATTTGAAGAGAAAAGGTGTGGGAGAGCTAGTTTCATTCCCATCGCTTTTGTCTCTTATAAAGGGCACGAGCACTTCCGATTTCCGATCGAATCGGCCCCTTTTGAAGTTGATATGACGACCCCTTCCGTATGAATTGGTTCTGGGAAAAAAAATTAATAATAAAACAATGGAGCCATATGGCCTTTACTATAGGCAACGTTGTAGAATTACCTAATCTCCTTTCTACTGCATCATTAAATGTGAAAATAAATATTTAGCTCAATTGATTTGAACCTATGTAGATCGAAAATCAGGCAAGTGCTTTACAAGCGGAAAGTCAAATTAGGGATAATTTTGCCAAAAATGAAAATTGTGCTGAAGAGAGCCAGAAGGACCTTCAATAAAAATAGTGGAATAACATGATGATTGCTGCTTGGCTAGTAAGTTTTGAGATTATGTTCAAAGTGTAATTCCTGTTTTAATCACTAACATTAAATTTACTATAATTATGATTCTATTCGTATTCGGATCATGCTTCTATCCCTTGTTTGGTTTAATTGCACAGTACTGCTTCTACAGAGTCTGAAATTCCGAGACATCCTCTTTCGCAAAAATCAAAAAGCGTTAGAGGTTGCAAGATACCCTCAACGATTCATGCCCTTGGTAAAATTAGCCGTTACTCAGCATATCTAGGCTGATCAGTGGGTACTTTTTACAGTGCGATTGAATGAAGACAAGATATTTTATGTCAAAGAAGCTATTCTTGCTCGTCCTGTGAACTACCGCAAAAAGCAGAAGCTAATAGAACTTGGACAATTGCTCATACCAGAATCAACAAAAGAGAGGGAAATTGAGGGCCTGGTTTTAAACCTTATTGCTGAAGCTGCTGTCAAGGTAATTTTTTTTTGTCACTACCCATGATAGCTGCTATGCCTTATGTGACCTTTTTTTTCTTTTTTTTTTTTTACATAGGGGCTTAGGTTTTTGGCCTAAACTTACTTACCTACTTAAGACGAGTCAACCCAACTCGGTATCAAGAAGCTTCTGGGCCGAACACTTGTATTGTCTTCTTTTTATGTGTCTTGCGAATAAACTCCAACCGCGCCTTTTCCCATTTGTGAACATACCTTTGGAAACCCCTAAGCTGTTCGACATCCTCATTGACGATGTTACGCCAAGACTTTCGTTTGACCGCCTCGTTTTTCTTCCAGGAAAAAGAAGGGGGACTGCTAATTGTACCTGGCGTATCAGGATCTCCCTCGGGTGCCTCATTGCGTGACTTAGTCATTTGAGGAATCTTTTTTTTTCAAAATTTATCAATCTTGGTCCTAACTACAACTACTACTACTAATAACTCACTGCAGCACCAAGCCGCCTGAGGCCAACACAGCTACGCACGCTCTTCCTCCAACCTAATCTATTTAAAGCCTCCCTCTTTACACCCTCCCAGGAAGTTCCCGTTTCCTTTAAATATTTATTAATGACATCCTCCCAACCCAGACAAGGACGACCTGTTTTCCGTGTAGCCCCAGACGGTTGACCAAAAAGGACAATCTTTGGTAATCTGTCATCCTTCATCCGTAGAACGTGGCCTAGCCATCTCAACTTCACTTATTCCTAGCCTTAGTGACTTAGTCTTCTTAACATTAATTTTCAAGCCTATTTTAGCACCCTGAACTCGTAAAACCTCTAAAAATTCATTCATTTTGCTCACACTTTCATCTAATATGCTTAAATCATCAGCTTAATCTAAGTCCAGGAGCGTTCTTCCTCTCAATCTGATTCCATGGTCTCCAGTTGCCTTTCCTCTGCTCCTTAAGACGAAGTCCATCAAAATGATCCATATAAAGGGGGATAGAACACAACCCTGCTTAACTTCTGATTTAATACAAAACCAGTTGCTAAAATGACATTTTAGGTCAAAAAATCTTTCTAATGGAAAAAAAAATATTAATATAAATAACGGGTAACATTTTTAATTAAAACTGTGGAATAAAAGCCCTTTTCTTTGGGATAAATCCCCATTTTTAGATTTTATAGTAGCGAATAAACATGCATTAGGGTCAATGGTAGGTAAAGTAAACGATCACAGGGATAACACATTTGATTCAAAACTTAATTGCCAATGTGCTTAAATTCAATAATAATTTTTAAATGTTGATCTGAATCTACATTTCCGATCTATCTGAATGGTCTATACCTTTTATAACTTGATTATATTTCTTTCGTTTATTATTGTTTTTGTTTTATTATGCTGTTGCGGATATGGCTATTCGGGGTTGCCTCCCTCCTCTCCCATCCTCTACATTTTTTTTTGGCTTTTTTAGGATGATGTAATCACAATATATTCAAATAGCTATAAATTTGAGCAAAGCAACTTTTGGGCTATCTGTTCAAATTTGTGTTTTTAGCACTGAATGTATGATTGACTAATTGAAAGATTGTTTATCATGAAGATATAGCTCATAAGCCCCAATGCAGGAGCTACATTGGAATCCTAAATTAGATTGACGAATCCTTTATGTATTCTTGCTACTTACTTTCGTAAACTTGAGCTTCTAAGGGCGTTGAAAATTTTGTCCCAAAAAGATGCGGTGTATAATAAAAAAAAAACGTATAAGATAAATTATAACATAAAAAATACTGCCTTATAAAATCCTACTGCTGAACCGTCATTTGACTCTAAGTATTCTACCATGTCCAACTAATTTGGAATAATGACTTATGCAATAATTTTGAATTTTCACACAGCGAAAAGATTTCTAATAGAATTTTATTTGCTGTAAGTGCTGCTTCCATTTTCATACATTTTAAGATTGATGTGTGCAAAATACGTCGCATTATTTGTCACTCATAGTCAGAGAAGTGGTTTGCCAATGGATTCAAAGGAACTGAAAATCGAGGGGAAACAAAAGCATACAAACACACAGCATATTCCTAGATTTTGTTGTTATAAACAAGGGTTTTTTGGGTACAAGACACAGAAAGATCGTTTCAAGGAGGATTGAGTCTGCTGCCTCAAGAAGTGATCAAAATGTATGGGAATAGCGAAGCTTGATTTCCATGCTATTTCGTAGCAGCTAACAGTTTCATATCCTCTTTTAAAGAAATATAGTTTGCAGTGTCAGAGACAGTGTCAGAATACCCAATGAACCTCGTCCTTTACTTCGTTCAGCTTTTATAATTGAATAGTATGTTTAAATTTCATTTCAAAAAATTCCTAGCCCAATTTAATGTAAATAAGTCCCTCCAGAGTACGTTGTAATCGAATGTGCAACGTTGACCAAAGCTGTTTCTCAAGTATAACGTCTTAGATGTTTTCTCCGGTATGTAACAAGTGTGAGCTAAATTTGCCTTGTCAAACAGTGACGCCAGGAGATAAGCTTATCAGAATCAGTTAAATTAGATGCACCTTTAGAAGACAGTTGCTGCTGATATCAAGTTTTCTTCTAAAAAGGCAGTAAGTTATCTATGGTAGGGCTAAAGTCTACCCTAATGGTAATACTGTGAGTCCGCTGGGGTAGTGTCGAGTAATTTTTGAAGCCCAATGTAAAAAGAAAAGCCATATCTAACAGTAAGTTCTATGAAAAAAGTCAAAGAAAGGAACGATCAGAAATCGAAAACAAAAGGCTTGATGAGAAAAAGGATTTTGTAGTGGATACTTTTCCAGATATCTAGCACAGGAAGGTTGGATCTGATAGACATGTGTGCTCCATGTCTTATTTATTATTTGTCTTATTTCAATCTTATTTATGTAGTTTGGATGACAACACAGGACATTTGATCTGGTAATAAATAATTCTAATAATTTAAGAGCACTGAAGGTGGTTATCCAGGGATCATACCTTTTTTGATCTCTTAGATATTCGCTTGAAGCGGTGGTTGATGTACTCTGCTTTATTCACTTCAACCACCAGGGTTGTCGCATTGTTCTCAAATGGATGTACAATTTTCACCAGCCTCGTTAATGCGTTTCTATATCAAACTTCCGAAAAGCTATGAGCTGTTTTAGCAGGCTCCTGTAGTGGCTTGTAGGAGTACCTTTGACACAAGCTTGGTCCGCTCTTGAAGAGCAGCCACCTGACCACCTAGTTTTAAGTCTAGTGTTTTAAAGTCTATCCAATGCACGTTGACTTTGCTGTCTTGATTGGTGATGCATGAAAAACTCCGTTTGTATATTTTCAGCTTTCTGTTCTAGCAGAATGTACAGCTTCCAGTTTAGCACCTTTAAGGAGGAATTGCTGTAAATGCACATTTTAATGATGGGCTGCTTAGCTTGTCAACATGGGACGAAAACACAGAGAAACTACATATAGTGTTAAGCATTGTGTCAGTTTTAGTTTAGATGTTTTGATTAGATTCTGTTTCGTATAGATTTATGCTGTTTGGTATGATTTATCAAGTTTTGTTTTTTAAGGCTAATGATAATTCATTTGCGATTGAAACCTGCAAAACTCTCATTAAGAAGCAGTTTAAAAACGCGTGGAAAGTCTGCTGGAAGCTGGCAAACAAAAGTGGAATTCCGGACTTGAATCAACGGGAAGATCTTCTTAATTTCGCCATTACCTATTGCAGCGACCATCTCATGTCGGAGATTCTTCAAGATAAGTATGTAATTTTAAAAGAGTATTTGATAGAGGATAGATGATGTCTTCACTTTGTGCCTGTGTAAGGTTCAATCACATTAATGCAAGTTTGTTAAATTTGTATCAAAGCTAAGAAAGAAAGAAAATTACATGCAATTTACGCCTATAATTATTCGCAAACAAACCTGGCCAATGTGTCTAAAGCAGCATATAGTACTTAGTCGATATCATAGACACGTAATGAGGTACACGTGGCTGTAGAAAAAGACTGCGCCAAAATTTGTGCTCCTTTTTTGAAGATTGTTTCTCTTACCAAAAAAAGAAATAAGGAAAAGAACAAACTTTTTTAGCCTTTTATTGTTTTCTAAATATTCCTGGAATACATTGTACCTCTTGATTTTTTCAACTAACTGAACGAATTTTGTGGACGCATTTCTCAGTTCTCAAACTGAAATCTCAGGAGAATTTTTTTCTGAGAAAAAAATCTCAGGAGATTTTTTTTTCTGAGTTTCTCAGAGGATGCTTGTTTTTGTCTTTTAATACACAACATGAAAGCTAAGATTTGTATATATTCAAACTTAAAGTATTCTTGCTATTATGTGAACGATAATTTGGAATCACTGATGATTATGACTATACTTAAAGCTCTTTTAAGATGATGTTTCTATGCTCACAAAGACCTGGAATTCCAAAAACAGGTCAGCTAGATAGAAATCCCTTGAAAGAAATATACTCAGGAAATAAAAAAGTGCTAAAACTAATAATAACTTGCTAGTAATAGCAGCCCTGTAAATGCCATAGCTGCCATATTAAAATGCCATAGCTGAGGCATCGGCTTGCCTCTTATTCATTTGCCTAAATGAAGTCCCTCACTTGTGAAAAATAGAATTTGAGAGTCGGGCGATCGTAATGTATATAGGAAGGTGGGGTGGCGTACATTTTGTTTAAAGCCGCATCTAAAGTGTTATCTCTAAATTTATTTTAAATTCAATTTTTGTTTATCTCTGTTTTTAAAAACGAAAAAGTTTATCTCGAACCGATTTAGTGTGAATGAGGGGTAACAAAAGCTATTGCGCGTATTTAACTCAAGAAACTTGAACTCTTTGGCTTCTGACATTGTTACGAGCTAATCTTTAGATCCATTTTAAACATCAGTACTTCCGTACTAATTTTCAAAAATAAACAGAATTGTCATATGTGATTAGGATATACTAGGATAGCTCTTATTGTTTCAGTTTGTTTAAATGCAAATTTTCTATCCTTTTTGTATTTGTAACGATTGTGTCTATTTTAGTTCGCTATATTTCTCTATTGCAGTCTACTGAATTACAATGAAATGGTTTTATATCAATACAAAAAATTCAATATTCTTCGAGACTAAATGTACGGAAGAAAATTTAACAAAAATTGTTGGGAATATTCGAAATTGTTAAAGAAGAAATGCATTTAAGGAGTTTGACTCACCACTCTCTTTGGACATTTAGGTGAATATAAATATGATGTGGCTCCGCCTGGATAAAAAGGGAAACTTCGAATGGAAATCCCAAAAGAGCAAAGAGCCTTTGGGGGAAAAGTAAAGTGTAATATTGTATGTGTATTTCATGATGAGTAAATCTTATATTATCTTAAAACATCATTATTTTAGCATGCCAGTATCATAGACCAACGAGGTCATTTATTTCAACAAAATGTTTAAGATTCCCTTTTATGGGACTTTTGTTCCGTTTTCTTTTTTTAACGTTATTTTTCTGTTTTAGAAACAACTTAATGATAGAAATTCTAAAGAGCAGAATGCAAGAACTATGTAATAATAAACTTGACTTGGCTTTGCGACCTGAAATTCTATTTCTTCTCAAAGTAAGTTTTTTGCAGTATTTGGCATATGTTCGTTGAAAGAAACATGGCTTTAAAAAGTTTTTATAGGAAAGTGGAAAAGGTTTTGAATATTTGTTGTATTTATTCTTCAACGCAAGGTTCTACTTTGATTGCATAGCTAGTTTTATGGCTCGAAATTTCTAATAGACAGGTGTTGGCAACGCTGACTCTTTACTGGTCTTCCATCGCGCTTTAACTATTCAACACTATTGCCTTGACCCTGATGTAAGAAATTTTTTTTGCTAATGAAAGTAAAGATTGACATAAAATACAAAACAAAATGGAATTGTTTAGTACATGAGACGGGCTGCTGCCCTCTTCCCCTATCTTTACGCTATATTTTTGTCTCTAGCTGTCTAGTTTTTTTCCTTCTGCCGCAGCTACAGTGAAGCGCCGGTTTTTTTCACTCTGCAACAGTTACAGAGAAGCACTGATTAAACTGTAGAGTATAAAGTGGGCCATTGTACGGTGTGACACCCCTTCATATACAGGGTAAATTCTGTTTATTTGAATTTTAATACCATTCTTTATTTTCATTGAAAAACAGTTTGGTTTCTTAAGTTTATTTTCTATGATTTTTAATGTAGTGCTCAAGCCCGTCGAAGATATTTAGTTTTTTATAGTTATTTATTTGTAACAAGATCTCTACCTAGATTGTGTTGCCTTGAACCTTTTGAATAAGATGTTCTTTTCATGACCTCGTGAATGACCTTGACGAGTTCTTTCCAGAATGCCCATTATTTTCTTGTTAATTTCTTGATATTCTCATACTATGGCTGAGGCTATTCTCGAAGACGCAGCTTTTGTGTATTCTGTATCCTAATTAAAATGGCTCCCTAGAAATTTTGACAAGACATTTTGTTTTCTTGCGATGGGCTCGCATTTTTGTGCTATATTTTGCTCTTCTAAGTAAAATCTAATTCTGTTTAATTTTGTTTCTTGCATGTCTAATGTTAAAACTGATAAAATCATTAAAAAAAATTACAATCCAAAACGTTTTCTTATTCAACCGAAAGTGAATTTCCTACTCCATTATCTGCCAAAAATTACAAATTTTTGGGAGAAAAGGAGTTTTGTTATATGATATTTGAACTATTTTTAACAAAATGGCTATCTTAAAGTTTTTATCATATGCATTTGGAAAACATGGTGTGGGAGGGGCTAGTTGTCCTCTGATCACTTTTGACTCTTAAGTAGGGCCCTCGAGCTTTCCATTTCAAACCGAATTAGCCCCTTCCAAAGTTTATGTGACGACCCCTTCCATATGAAGTGCCTCTGGAAAAAAAATAATAAAACATTGGAGCCTTATAGACTTTACTATAGACAAAGCTATAGTGCTGACTCTTATGTATAATTGCATAATGTGTTTATGTGCTTATGATAATTGTAGCTAACACATTTTGTATGTAGCACTGCTAGCCCCCCCCCCCTAATTTTCAAATATGTTGCCGAATATATTTCCCATGCGTTTTTCCAAAGCGCCTCTCTTGTTTCAATTTGTGCAACCGTAAATTGAACCGAATGTGACAAAACCAGAACTAGAGAAATAAAAATGACGAGTTATTGCCAAATGAAAGAAAATATATTTTTCTGCAAGATTGTTCCCCTTTTTGAGGGAGTTTTTCTCACTTTCTTAAGCAGTTTCTTGGCTTTTTGGAGTCACTATAAGATCAAGTTTGTTAGTGTAATATTATTTCCAACTTTCTTTTTTTAGAGTTTCGCTTGCTATTGACCTCTGTTGCTTTTTAGCTACCGCCCATTGATTGGTTTGAAAAAAAGTGCTTGTGTGCATAAACTCCATTATGCTATAAATATTATGAATCGAAATAGTTTCCCTTTTTTTGGAGTTTTTCAAACAATCCCCCTCCCCCCCAAAAAAAAGAAGAAAATGAATAATAGAAATTTCTTATGTTTCATTTTAAAAAATCTGTGGGTATCTCTAAATCCAAATTAGAGCATGTCTCTTAAAAATTTGAAAAAATCTTCAAAGTGGAAACAATGGTAGTAAAAGCCTACAAAATAAGGTCTTTAGCTTGCTAAAATGAGTCAAATCAATAACCAGTTTAAAACCAGTAACCAGGCGGTGGGCCAGACAAATCAGTAACTTCTATTACTAAGTCGATTTACAGACTTCGATTCTGCCGTAGATTTCTTGCCTCGCTGTATAATGCCATTGTCCTTCTACATGTACTGTATATAGCACCTTTTTGGAATTATTTGTCGTCCGCCCAGTGTACAAAAGTAAGAGTTCTGTTTTTCCGAATAGCGAAGTTCCTTCTGAGACTTCCTCCGTGGACGAGGAACTCGTATATTATGCGTAATTACGGAGTGTCCGATCCAACAGTTTGTATTAACCGGGTCGTTGAGAATTTCCTTGAAAAGGCTAAGGGAAGGACGAACCCGTGGCTAGCTATCATGTGTCAGTAGTTTTGTTAGTGTACATAGTGGGTGTTTACTTATGGTTATGTTCGTAGTGTGATTTTCTTTTCTTTTTCCATTCGTACTCCGATGTAATTCCAGTGAATTTTCGGGTAATAAAAGTACTTACTTACTTACTTACAGCCTAAATACTATTTAACAGGCTTTTTTTCAAATCCGTTTCTCAGGAAATTCCAGGGGTTTGTTAGTAATTTCTATTCTATGCAAATATTGTTTCAACACGCTGCCGAGCTTCTAAAACCTGTTCTATTTAACGTTTGTCAGCAATATTCTAGAATCAATATAATAAGGTAAGAAATGACTATATTACAGGACATAGTAAGAATACAAAATACTTATCAGTAACTGTCATTACTAAGTCGAAGATTTGTGGAGCTTTGATGTTATATTCAGGCTGGAATTCAAGCTCCGAAAGTTAAGACTAAACCTACTTGTAATGCGAGAATATTAAAAAAAGGCTTATCTCATTTAAATAAATAAATATATTCGCAAATTTGATGGCAGGCCGTTAAGCCTCTACAAAACAAAAATCTTAATTTGCATTTCTTCTAAATTTGCACAAGGAGAAAATGTCACTTGAATAATATTCATCAACTTCCTTCTTGAATGTCAGTAGGTTTGTGGAGCAGATTACTCTTTCTGGTAAGTTGTTCCAATGCTGAACCACTCGGTTGCCGAAAGTCCATCGTCCCATGTCCTTGTAAAAGCGTTCCGTACTCACTTTGTACTGATGTCCTCGGAGATGATTTTTATTGAAATGCACGATTTAAGATATGCCCACCATTGATTTCTTTTTCTTTTATGCTGAAGGAAGGAAGGATGCTTTTGATACACTCCATATTTGAAAAGAAAAGTTAATCAACTTATGAAGGAAGCTTCAAAAAAACCATCTGACAGTCAGCACCTCATTGAATCAGTTGCCTGTAAATTCATGAAAGAAAACAAGTAAAGCCCTAAACGTTATAAACTGACTAAGCTTCTTTTTATTTTAGCTCCAAAAATTCTAGTTACGCCAAACTTTAGTTGTTTGTCGATCATCTAAATAGGAATTTCTAAGATGTTTTGACATTATTTCCTGAAACCTATCCCCCTTCTCGTTAAATGCAGAAATTTGTAAGTGGAGGAGGTAATTTGTTACCCAACTTTGTAATAAAACTGTAAACATCCCTGTAGTATAATGCACTTTGTCCTTTTAAATGTAATGCTATTTATAATAGTATACTCGACAAGATATAATAGTATACTTGACAAAAAATATTAAAAATGTTATTCCTGCAATATATAGTTTTAGTAATGTGTATATTTTACTTTTTAAATTTGCATTAAACTTTTACTCTAATATTATCTTTACTATAGATATTAAAATATTTAGCAGTTAATATAGTATTCAAACATGCAAGTCCAATCGTTCAATCTTTTAATCGTTTTTTTTTCTTGTTTCTTTTTTCCATTTAATATTTACTTGTAATTTCAGTAATTTACTACTTTAACTTCCTATTGTTTTATTTATTCCCTTTTTAAATTAACATTAACTACTATATAATATTTATAATAATGGATGTATATAGTGTTAACTTTTATTCGTATTATTATTATTAAATAGTATTATTAGTATTAGTATTATAATAGCATTATTATTATATAGTGTTATTATATTATCGTGTCTTCTCTAGAGCGGCTTCTGCTATTAGTATCTTAAGGTATTTTGTTTGTAAATAAATATATTAATATAATATTATTAATTAATTTATATATCAACAATCATATTATTATTATTATTAATGTTTCATCCATTCTCTTATGAGCAGCAAAAGTTTCAGGCTCAGATGTTTATGATAGGCATATAAAATATTGCGATGGTCTTTGTAATTACAAGTATTTAATTTAGGAAGAGTCAATTTTGACAGTGAATCTTGGTGGACACGAAGAAAGCAGCTCAGACTATTCCCTTGGAAATGTTAGAAAAAATATCTTTCAAGTAGCTGCGTCGGCCAAACGAATAATTGATGTCGTTTCCAAAGGTGGAGAAGTACTCAGTACAAATATGGAGTGAGTTTTTTTCCGTTTTATTAGTATACACTTTTTTACCGTTTTTTTCAGGCAAGGACTTTTAAGGATAGCTGCACAATGGCGAGAAGATGAGAGGAATGCTCTCCCCTCCCAATCTGGTCACTTCCCGACCCATTTCAGTAGTTTTTGGAAATAATTAGTATATATTCAGTTCTGGGTGATGTAAGGTAAACTTTTTTATGCATTTGATCCTCCACTGAAAAATTTGGTTATTACCTTTTCCCCTAACAAAGGTTACAGTTCATGCGTCTGCTCCACTAAATCCACGGATTGCTTCGAAAGTTACCTACATAATTCTACTCTTTCAATTATCTCCTTGCGACATAAATGGGAATGCTAGTGCATCCTTTTTTCCGCTCACCGTCTCAGGTTAAGTTTGGGGTCCCACAAGGTTCAGTTCTATTGGCAGTTCTGTACTTAATTTGTATTATTGATCTTATTTTTACTGTTATAACAAAAAAAAAAAAAAACAGTTTGTTGTCAGCTCTGTCACCCTGATTCTTTCCATGCCCACAAATGTAATCCTCCATGAATTGGTAATGACATTCTAGTTGCCTTTGCTGAAGACAATATCCTTGATACTTCTGTCAGAACGGAACCTGAAATCTTTGTAAAGTTGACTGTTTTGTTTGAGGGACTAATTCCTGGTTTGATACTAATTTCCTGACATCAAATGTTGCTAAGTCGAGCTTCCTGATGTTGTCGCGAATGGTGAACTTTCGAAAGCTCATATTTCAAGGGGTTCTCTCAGTAGACCTAGTGATCTTTATGTTGGGTTCCTGGGTATTTTTCTTAATAATCTCTCCTTTAGGCATTATATTGGTCAAATTAAAGCGAAGATATCGAAAAATCTCGGAATTCTTAGAAAGCACTAACACATTTTCCCTGGGTCGATTCTAAAAATTTGTTTCATAATTCTGTATTGTTCTATATTTAATTTTTTATTTTATCTTATGCATCGATCTGTTTTGTTCAATCACATGTTGATTTTCCAGTGGACCTTAAAACTAGACCGTCGGTTTTCTCTGACCATTCTACATATTATCGTCACAATTACAAAATTTGGATTCCATTCAGTCCATCGGTCAGATCAGGCGTCAACCCCCTGAATACTTTTCATTGCGCCTGGAATATTTTTACTTTCGATGACTTGAAAGTGTCACTCGTTTGGTGCCTTTAAAAGAATTGTAAAAGCATTTTTGATCTCCGGATAATTTATGTATTTATTTACATTTATGTATGTTACCGTGAATGTCCAAGAACAAGTTAATGTCGATATTCATCGTAAATATTCGAAATTCCTTTTTCTCTACTTGGATTCAACTGTATTCCCGAGTCAGCTTTTTCAATCTTGTGCAACCTATGACGGTAAATTTTAGGTTACGTTGGACTATGCTAATTTACATTAGGTTAGTTTAAGTTAGATTAGGCTGGGTTAAATTTGATTCTAAATATCAGAAATTGGTTATAACCTAACTTAAGCTAACCTAAACCAAACTAACCACGTCTATCCAAACCTAATCTAATCTAAACTAATGTGTCATCATCAAACCTTGCATTAAATTGAAAAAAATTGACTGGTAGCGCTGACTAAATCCAACGAGAAAAAAAAGGTATTTCGGGCATTCACCGGTAAACGTCGACATTAGCCAATTTGCGGACATACACGGTAAATAGTAGTAGTAGTAGTAGACAGGTTTAATAGCAAAAACTATCGCTGATTTGTGTTTTTTTTACAACATATTCAAAATCAAACTACACTTGTAAATATAAATCAAACTTATAAATATTAACTCTTACATATGTATATATATATATATATATATATATATATATATATATATATATATATATATATATATATATATATATATATATATATATATATATATATATATATATATATATATATAATATACATCTTCTCAGATGTTTCCTTTGATAAAGACTTTAATTATTGCTATAGAATGTGCGTGCTATTTTCAAGGTCCATTTTGCAGTTTTATACAAATCTTGTCAATAGCGAGAAAAAAAACATTGTTTTTTTTTGGTTTGTAGCTCGGTTTCAATAAGTGATGTAAGTTTGAAACTTCTTTTTCCGGCATAAGAATCAAGAGACAGAGGAGAAAGGTTCCTCTGAAATAAGCAAAGTTTTCGATAATTTTCCAAAGATAGAGAACAATAAATTGCTTGAACAATTTATGCAAATAGCATAAACAAACTTCTTAATAATTATTAATCAGTCTTATCAATCTTAAATCAAAATCAATTAATCTTAATAATCAATCAATCAGAAATCAATCTTAAAAAATATGAAAGGTTGGACGTGCGCGGTGTAAGATTATATCTTCTAGGCCCGAGAGGAAAAATTCTATTTTCTAGATTTCTAGGAAGTAATTCTGGGAAAATCAATCTTCCAGTACCAAATTATTTTTTAATTTTATTATAAGGTGCTCTATTTCAATTAAATTTGCTGAAATGTTGTAAGCTTACAGAGTCTTGATCAAGAATGAGATTGAAACAGTTCAGCAGCGATCCAAATCATTTGATGTGGAAATAGGCGAAATCTTCTAATTTGTATATTTACCAAAACGGATTATTTTTATCTCTACCAAACTTGAAAGGAACTAAAAGCTTGTATAGATCTCTTTAGGTGAGGGGGACCCTAAAGTGTCATCATCAGGACATCTATCAGAAGAAACTGTCGAATATCAACCAAACTTGGTAGCAAGATTGCTACCAGATCCGTAATTTATCTGAGATTCGAGGTGATCCCTAAATTTTTAATCGGAGCATGTGCCAAAAGTTGTTACTAGATACCAACAAGTCTCTTGGGAAGTTACAATAAGCGTTCTTTTTGGGATTTCTGAGTACCCAAACATTATCAACCCTGTACGACGGGAAGGGAGGTGGGTTCCCGGTTTCACTGTATGAGGATTACTACCAGAAAAGTTGTTTATATTTCAGTCAAGGCTTATAAAAAGTACTAGCTGGTTATGGGTTTTGTCATCCGGGCCGGGCGCGACCTGTATGGGGAGGAAAAGGTGAGGGTCCCCTATATATTGTCGTCATGACCTCTAGCAGAAGGATTCATAGGATCTGAATCAAACTTGTTATGAAATAAGAGTATGTGTCCTAGCTCTGCTTTTGGGGGTCTCTGTATTGTGGGCATTGTGAGGAGGAGGGGTCTTCAAACGAACTGTTCGATCTCGACCAAACATGGTGGGAAGTAAGAACTAGTGCCCTAGTTGTTTTAAGAGTTTATATCTATATCCTTGTCATCAGCGAATATACCAGGTGAGCTTGTTGAATCTAAGCAGAACTTTGTGGGAAGCATAATTAGAGCTAATATCCTAGCTACGCTTTTTGGAGATCAAGATCCGATCCAATTTCTGTTCACGAGGTAAGCTAGAGGGGTCTTTAAGCTATTTTCTTTAGGACTACTAGTTCAGATATCAACCTGGTTTTGGCAGAAGTAAGTTTAAACATCATGGAATTGCTTTTTGAGGTCTGTAAGCATTTTGACCTTTATAGGGAAAGTTTGGAGGAGGGGACTCTATATTCTTTTCATTGTAACATCTGCCAAAGATAGCTGTCGTATCCAACCGATTTTGGTGAGAGGTGAGCGTAAGCATCCAGTTATATTTTCGCCGTATTTTATTTCTGATCTGACCTATATAGGACGGAGTGGGCCCCTAAGTTCTTTTCATAAGCTTATTTACCAGAAGGAATTGCCAAATCTTAGCAAAAGTTGGTGAGAATTTATAGCCTCTCCTATGCCTTCTCAAGGCCAGATCACAATTTGCGCTTTACTGAAAACAAAATACGTTTGAAATGTTTTCACCTTTCTTACTTTCATAAATGAAAAATTATCAAAACCTTAAAGAAGAAATGTCAGTATATGTCAATTTAACTGACAATCCACGGTCATTTTGTTGTTGTTGTTTTTGTTTTTTTTTTCAGTAAAGTGGAAATGATGTTCTGGTCTTGAGAAGGCATAGAGGTTATCAGCCCTATTCATGTCAATTTTTGCTCGTTTTGAGTTTAGCTCTGCTATTTATTTTAATTTCTCTTCGTTTTGAGTTTCATTTAGTTATTTATAGTGATTTGTGATGGTTTTACGCTTTGAAAATTATTTAACTTTATTTTTGCTCATTCTTGGCATACTGGAGCTCTTTACTTTTCTTTGAAAAGCTGGTCTTGTGAATTTTTTTTAAATTTATCAAAGAAACGAACGGGAAATAGTAGAACTTGATGATTATGTGTCATTTCCTTCCTTGACAAAAGAAATACAACGGAAATTCAAATATGGATTAAACCTCACGTAAAGATGAAATAAAAATTGAACAAAGAGTAGAGCAAGAATCACAGGAAATGAGAGGAGAACTAGAGAAGAAACAGAAGACTAAGACAGAAAATAAAGAGGCTACGAAGAAAAAACTAAAGATAAAACTTAAAAGAAAGACAACTGACACAACGGGAAACGACGAAGATATTGAAAAAGAAGAAGAGAACGCAGATATGCGGACTCGTAGCTAATCTACATCAGGAATCACAAGAAGGGGGACGAAAAGAAATGAAAACAGACAGTTTAAGAAAAACGAAGAAAAAGAGAAAGAATCTGGAACGTTGAAACGTGTCAAAAATATGGAAGCTATGCTGAATAGCATTACACCAGTGCTAGCGGTGGACGAGAACGTGGATATTACATTGAGGAACATGGTAGAGGCAGAAACGAATACATCAACATCATCTAGTGGCTAGAAAAAGAGAACAAAAAAGCGAGAACCTGCGAGGAAGAGGAGAATGAAACGTAAATAGAATCAGATTCAAAAAACTTATAAGTTCAAATGTAAATGGACTGAAGCAAAGAAAGAGACAGTAGCTTTTAAGAGACTTTCTGATGACGGAAAGTACAGAATTAGCTTTTATACAAGAAAGTGATACAGATAATTTTAAAAGCGTAGAACCCGAACACAAATACTTAACAAACACTTGTATTGGCGGTGGTAGTGTAGCAGTTTTATATAAACGTCAATTTGAGCCAAAAAATGTCCGAATCGACGAAAAAGAAAGAATTATTAGTTGTGTGATAAATAGAAGAACATTTATCAATGTTTGTGGGCCATCTGGAACCCAAAATAGGAAAAAACAGAAAGCAATTTTTCCAGCAAGATATTGCAGTATTTATCCCCCAAAACGCTGATGAATTGATATTATTTGGAGATTTTAACTGTTTAACAAGTAAGAAAGATGTCATAGCCCGAGAAGAGAATATTTGCAGAGCATTGGTTGAGCTGATAAATGGACTGTAACTGGTAAATGCATGGGAGGAACCTAAGAAGATAAACAGCTTTACAAGCATAAACTGGGTAGGAAAACATGGAGGTGGAGCAAGACTTGAAAGAGTTTATGCATCAAAAGTACTGATGTAAAATTTGGCAAACATAGAACACAAGATAGTGGCTTTCACGGACCACAATGCAGCATTAGTTACAAACAAAAATTAAAAAAAAGTGCAAAAAAGAAGAAAAAAATCTACATGAAAAATGAATGCTGCAGTCCTAAGAATTGACGAATGTAAGACATAGGTAGGGAAGATATGGAAATCGATGAAGGAAACAGATTCCAAGGTGTTACCCGAATACTGTAAACAGACGATGAAGTCCAGAATTACGCAAGAGGTAAAGACAATTTCACTGGAATTATCAAAAACTGGCGATGAGTATCTGAAATTTATTTATAGAATGACTTATAAACTAACTAGAAATAACTAGAAATTACTAGAATTACTCCACTAGAAATAAGAGAAATAGAACAAAAGAAGGCAGATGCGTTTAGGATAAGAGCAAAATACGAAGACCAGATAAGGAATGAACAACTAACAACAATACTTATTTACAAAAAGAAAAAGCAAGTAAAAGAAACTAATCTTAAAAGAGTTAAAAGAAAAATGGCGAAACAACTGAGAAAATGGAAGATATCCTGGAAGAAGTGAAATCCTTCTGCAAGAATGTATTTACAAGAGAGGCAGAAGAAGAAAAAGAGTGAGTGAACGAATCTTTTCAGGAGATTGAATATAATCAGGCAACAGAGGAAGAAAATGATGTACCAACTGCTAAATTAACAAAAGAAGAAATAAAGAAAGCTATACTTAAGACGGATAACTATAAAACACCAGGACTTGACGGAATACCTTACGAATTTTATAAGACGCATGTCGAAGAAATCGCAGAACATCTGGCAGATATTTTCAATGAATTTCTAAATAACCATGATATCAAGATACACTGTTTAGCGAAAAAAGGTAGCCCTTAAGACCTCAACGACTGGAGGCCAGTTAATACCACAGATTGCAATTGCAGGACTATGTCTAAATTATTAGCAAACCGTATAAAAAAAAGGTGCTACCATCCATACTAAGTGTAAACCAAAGAGGAGGTCTAGAAAACCTGAAAGCCGCAGATATATTGGCTAATAAAGAGGTGTAAGAATACAAGCAGGAAGTCGAAAGGAAAAATGAAAATAAAGTACAGGATAACGATTAATGATATTAAAAAGGCCTTCAATAAAATAAGAAAAAAAAAAATCTAGTTTGGATTATGAATTACTACTATTTCCACGAATTATTCATAAAATGGGTAAATAAGTTAATTGAAAAAATAATACAAGTAATCTGTGTGAATAGCGATGTTACGGGAAAATTTGAAGCAGGAACTGGAGTGCGCCAAGGATGTCCGCTGAGTCTATTACTGTTTGCCCGTTTTTTTTACCCGTTACTTAAATATCTAGAAAAGGAAATACATGGCATTATAATAGAAAATGTGGCAATTAAGTTGAACAGTTTTGCGGATGATCTGACAACGTACACAGAACCTGAAGATGATTTCAAAGTAGCCGTTTAGTGCATAGATGAATATTGTGACATCTTCAAGCTACAGCTCAATAGAAATAAGTGTGAAATGCTATCATTGGGAGACAAAGTATAAGAGGTGTGTGAGGGAATCCCGAGAAAGGAAAAAAAAATATTGGGTATATTTTTTTTCAAAGAAGTTGGAACCGAACGGAAAGTGAAAACTGGGTAAATACGATATCAAAATTCAAAAATGCCCTAAGACAAGGATATGGAAGAAGTCTGACTGTTCACCAGAAGGCCCAGAATGTGAACACTTATGTTTGCCCAATTTTATAGTATCTGTCCTTTGTTTCGCAACCCAAAAAGACACATCTAAAGCAAATGGTGAGTGCAATTTACCAGTACATATGGAATGAAAAATTTTCCTCTAAGTTGAAAACAGAAAATATGTTCATACATAGAAATCATGGGGGCCTTCAGGTCATACATGTGGAATTAACTTTTAGATGAAGTAACTTTTTATTAGGACAATTTTTGAACGAATGATAAGGAAAAAAGAATCACCAACAAGAGCTTGGTATGAAACATGGAAAAGAAACGAAATATCCCACCAAAATATAATCAAGCATTCGAAGAAGTTTACGAAATAAAAAAATTAGAAGTGCCGCTTGAGAATAAGTTGGAAAGTTGACAACGAAAAACTTAAGGAATATTATGAAACAAAGAAACAGCTTCCTCCACTAAAGATCGCTGGAAATGGTAGTTATAGTGAAGAAGAGGTGGACAAAGGTTTCATACTGCTAGAAAGTTGCCTGTTGCAGCCAAAAGCCAAAGTACACATGTATTTTTTAATGCATAATTTGTTATACACAGAAGAGTTGAAAATAAAGATGAATATGAGTGGTAGTAATGGACTATGTAAGCTATGCGAGAAAAAACTAGAAGCACAATGTCATATAATGTTAGAATGTGAAAAAACAAGAAACCAATGTAGCAGGACTGAGGAATATATTAGCGAGTGTTACACGTAGAAAAGATGAAGTTAATTTAGAGAAAGCTGTGCATCTAAAATTAGATGATGAGGCCTATACAAGGTCAATAGTGTACGTCGTATTGCATTTTTGTTATTACGCTTGGAAGCGAAAAGAAAAGCAGAAGGAAGATTATGGTGTGATAAATCGTGTGGAAACAGAATGGAAAATGACAAAGATTATGAAATGTAAGAAAATTGAGGTCGTGTTTGGTCTAATATGTAATATGCTTGTAATATGCCTAGTTCCATCTGTTTATAGTTTTACTACTACTACTACTACTAACAACTCACCGCAGCATCAAGCCGTCTGAGGCCAACACAGCTACGCACGCTCCTCCATCCCAAACTATTCAAAGCCTCTCTCTTTACACCCTTCTAAGAAGTTCCCTTCTCCTTTAAATCTTTCTTTATGACATCCTCCGAACCCAGACGAGGACGACCTGCTTTCTGTTAAGCCGTAGACGGTTGACCGAAAAGGACAATCTTCGGCAATCTGTCATCCTTCATCCGCAGAACGTGCCCTAACCATATCAACCTTTCTTTAGTCATAGCCCTAGAAAGCGGGATTGAGCCACACTTTTCGTACTACCTACTGTTTGAAATACGATAAGTCAGCCGGGTACCCAGAACAATCCATGGGCAATTTCTCTGGAAAACATCTAGTAAATCTTCATCCGCTTTTGGGAGCGCCCATGCTTCAGAGCCATATTTGACCACTGTTATCACTGTACCTTCCAATGATGTCGGAAGACTTTCAGATCGGACTCACACACAACCATATTTTTTATGAGATGATGAATTATTTCTTGTTTCATGACAACATACATTCAGGCGCTTTTTATGGCACTTGGTATTAACCAAGTGACATATAGCAATCGCAAATTCCGTCGGTCTGTCGGTCCCGGTTTTGCTACTTTAGGCACTTCAGGTAAGCTAGGACGATGAAATTTGGCAGGCGTACCAGGGACCAGACCAGATTAAATTAAAAATAGTCGTTTTCCTGATTTAACCATCGGGGGAGGGGGAAGTGGGGGCCCCGTTAATTCGGAAAAAATAGAAAAATTGAAGTATTTTTAACTTACGAACGGTTGATCAGATCTTAATGAAATTTGATGCAGGGAAGGATATCGTGTCTCAGAGCTGTTATTTTAAATCCTGACCGGATTTGGTGATATTGGGGGGGAGTTGGGAGGGGGAAACCTAAAATCTTGAAAAACACTTAGAGTAGAGGGATCGGGATGAAACTTGGTGGAAAAAATAAGCACAAGTCTTAGATACATGATTGACATAACCGGAACGGATCCGCTCTCTTTGGGGTAGTTGGGGGGGGGGGGGTAATTCTGAAAAGTTAAAAAAATGAGGTATTTTTAACTTACGAACGGGTGATCGGATCTCAAAGAAATTTGATATTTAGAAGGATATCGCGTCTCAGAGCTCTTATTTTAAATCCGACCGGATCTGGTGACATTGGGGGGGTTGGGTTGGGAGGGGGAAACCTAAAACTTGGAAAAAACTTAGAGTGGAGGGATCGGGATGAAACTTGGTGGGAAAAATAAGCACAAAATGAATAAGCAAAAAATGAGGTATTTTTAATACTTAATTTTTTATTAATTTTTTTTTATTTAAATTTTGAAAAATTAGAAAAAATGGGGTATTTTTAACTTACGAACGGGTGATCTGATCTAAATGTAATTTTATATTTAGAAGGATATCGTGTCTCAGAGCTCTTATTTTAAATCCGACCGGATCTGGTAAAATTGGGGGGACTTGGGAGGGGGAAACCTAAAACTTGGAAAACACTTAGAGTGGAGGGATCGGGATGAAACTTGGTGGGAAAAATAAGCACAAAATGAATAAGCAAATAAGCAAAAAATGAGGTATTTTTAACTTACGAACGGGTGATCAGATATCAATGAAATTTGACATTTAGAAGGATATCGTGTCTCAAAGCTCTTATTCTAAGTCCCGACCGGATCTGGTGACATTGGGGGAAGTTTGGGGTGGGGGAACCTAAAAGGATGGAAAACGCTTAGAATGGAGGAATCGAGATGAAACTTGGTGGGAAAAATAAGCAGAAGTCTTAAATACGTGATTTACATAATTGGAACGGATCCGCTCTATTGGGGGGGGGGTGTTCTGAAAAATTAGAAAAAACGACCTATTTTCAACTTACGAAGGAGTGATCGGATCTTCATGAAACTTCATATTTAGAAGAACCTCGTAACTCAGATCTCTCATTTTAAATCTCAACTGAATCCAGCGTAATTGGGGGGGGGGGCAGTTGGGGTGAACCGGAAATCTTAGAAAATACTTAAAGCGGTGAGATCAGGATGAAACTGGATGGGAAGAATAAAAACCTGTCTAAGATACGTGACTGACATAACCGGACCGGATATGCTCTCTTTGGGGTAGTTGGGGGGGGGGTTAATTTTGAAAAACTAGAAAAAATAGGGTATTTTTAACTTACGAACGGGTGATCGGATCTAAATGTAATTTTATATTTAGAAGGATATCGTGTCTCAGAGCTCTTATTTTAAATCCAACCGGATCTGGTGACATTGGGGGGGGGGTTGAGAGGGGGAAACCTAAAACTTTGGAAAACACTTAGAGCGGAGGGATCGGGATGAAACTTGGTGGGAAAAATAAGCACAAGTCCTAGATACATGATTGACATAGCCGGAATGAATCTGCTCTCTTTGGGGTAGTTGGGGGGGGGTTAATTGTGAAAAATTAGAAAAAATTAGGTATTTTTAACTTACGAACGGGTGATCGGATCTCAATGAAATTTATATTCAGAAGGATATCGTGTCTCAAAGCTCTTATTTTAAGTTCCGACCGGATCTGGTGACATTGGGGGGAGTTTGGGGTGGGGAAACCTAAAATGATTGAAAACGCTTAGATTGGAGGGATCGAAATGAAACTTGGTGGGAAAAATAAGTAGAAGTCTTAGATTCGTGATTTACATAATTGGAACGGATCCGCTTTATTGGGGGGGGGGGGCAATTCTGAAAAATTAGAAAAAATGACGTATTTTCAACTTGCCAAGGAGTGATCGGATCTTAATGAAATTTCATATTTAGAAGGACCTCGTAACTCAGATCTCTTATTTTAAATCTAAACTGGATCCAGCGTAATTGGGGTGGGGGGGAAGCTGGGGGGTACCGGAAATCTTTGAAAATACTTATAGCGGTGAGATCAGGCGGAAACTGGATGAGAAGAATAAAAACCTGTCTAATATACGTGACTGACATAACCGGACCGGATCTGCTCTCTTTGGTGGAGTTGGGGGGGGGATGTGGAAAATGATGTATTTGTAACTTACGAAAGGGTGACCAGATCTTAATTTAATTTGATATTTAGAAGGATCTTGTGCTTAAAGCTCTAATTTTAAATTCCGACCAGATCCTGTGACATTGGGGGGATTAGAGGGGGAAACCGGAATTCTTGGAAAACGTGAAAATTTGGGTATATTTATCTTACGAATAGATGATCGGATCTTAATGAAATTTGATATTTAGAAGGAATTCATGTCTCAGAGCTCTTATTTCAAATCCCGACCAGATCTTTTGACATTGGGGGGGGGAGTTGGAGGGGTAAATCTTGGAAAACACTTTGAGTGGGGGAATCGGGATGAAGCTTGGTGGATAGAATAAGCAAATGTCCTTGATACGTGATTGACGGAACCTTACTGGATTCGCTCTCTTTGGGGGAGTTGGGGGAAGGGGTTCAGTGATTTGGCGAGTTTGGTGCTTCTGGACGTGCTAGGACGATGAAAATTGGTAAAATTGACTTGATAAAGTCGTTTTCCCAGATTCGACCATCTGGGGGGCTAAAGGGAGAGGAAAAATTAGAAAAAATTAGGTATTTATAACATACGAGTGGGTGATCGGATCTTAATGAATTTTGATATTTAGAAGGACATCGTGACTCAGAGCTCTTATTTTAAATCCTGACCAGCATTAAGCCTCTTTGTTTCCTTTTAAATCAATCTATGGATTCATAGAATTTTGTTAGAGCTCATACAATATGATCTCTTGGCTCTTAGCTGTTCATGCCTTGTGACAAGTGCCATATGAGCTCTTAGCTCTTGTTAATATGCAGAAACTTTTCAAAGGGGTTGACAAATTCCTCAAAATATTAATATAATAGGAAATTATGAAATGAGTTTAGATGAAAAAGAGCCGGCTGCAGCAGCTAAAGCAGAAGCTAAATTTTTCTGGAATTGTATAAGCTAAAGATGGGTAAAAATAGGGATGCATGACTAACTCTTAAGTGGAAAACTTTTGTTTTGTTTTTATTACGAGTGGGATTAATGATTTTTTGCACCCCGACCGGATCTGGTGACATTGGGGGGAGTTTGGGGTGGGGAAACCTAAAATGATTGAAAACGCTTAGATTGGAGGGATCAAAATGAAACTTGGTGGGAAAAATAAGTAGAAGTCTTAGATTCGTGATTTACATAATTGGAACGGATCCGCTTTATTGGGGGGGGGGGGGGGGGTAATTCTGAAAAATTAGAAAAAATGACGTATTTTCCACTTACCAAGGAGTGATCGGATCTTAATGAAATTTCATATTTAGAAGGACCTCGTAACTCAGATATCTTATTTTAAATCTAAACTGGATCCAGCGTAATTGGGGTGGGGGGGGAAGCTGGGGGGTACCGAAAATCTTTGAAAATACTTAAAGCGGTGAGATCAGGATGAAACTGGATGAGAAGAATAAAAACCTGTCTAAGATACGTGACTTACATAACCGGACCGGATCTGCTCTCTTTGGTGGAGTTGGGGGGGGGGGGAATTTGGAAAATGATGTATTTGTAACTTACGAAAGGGTGACCAGATCTTAATTTAATTTGATATTTACAAGGATCTTGTGCTTAAAGCTTTAATTTTAAATTCCGACCAGATCCTGTGACATTGGGGGGATTAGAGGGGGAAACCGGAATTCTTGGAAAACGTGAAAATTGGGGTATATTTATCTTACGAATAGATGATCGGATCTTAATGAAATTTGATATTTAAAAGGAATTCATGTCTCAGAGCTCTTATTTCAAATTCCGACCAGATCTTTTGACATTGGGGGGAGTTGGAGGGGTAAATCTTGGAAAACACTTTGAGTGGAGGAATCGGGATGAAGCTTGGTGGATAGAATAAGAAAATGTCCTTGATACGTGATTGACGGAACCGTACTGGATTCGCTCTCTTTGGGGGAGTTGGGGGGAAGGGGTTCAGTGATTTGGCGAGTTTGGTGCTTCTGGACCTGCTAGGACGATGAAAATTGGTAGGCATGTCAGGGAGCTGCACAAATTGACTTGATAAGGTCGTTTTCCCAGATTCGACAATCTGGGGGGCTAAAGGGAGAGGAAAAATTAGAAAAAATTAGGTATTTATAACATACGGGTGGGTGATCGGATCTTAATGAATTTTGATATTTAGAAGGACATCGTGACTCAGAGCTCTTATTTTAAATCCTAACCAGCATTAAGCCTCTTTGTTTCCTTTTAAATCAATCTATGGATTCATAGAATTTTGTTAGAGCTCATACAATATGATCTCTTGGCTCTTAGCTGTTCATGCCTTGTGACAAGTGCCATATGAGCTCTTAGCTCTTGTTAATATGCAGAAACTTTTCAAAGGGGTTGACAAATTCCTCAAAATATTAATATAATAGGAAATTATGAAATGAGTTTAGATGAAAAAGAGCCGGCTGCTGCAGCTAAAGCAGAAGATAAATTTTCCTGGAATTGTATAAACTAAAGATGGGTAAAAATAGGATGCATGACTAACTCTTAAGTGGAAAGCTTTTGTTTTGTTTTTATTACGAGTGGGATTAATGATTTTTTGCACCCCACAGTAGAACAATGGAATGGGGACAAAAAATGAATTGCTGCCATAAACAAGTATGGCTGTTCACAATGTTTTTGAGTTTTATGTTTAGCTTTTTTCATAAGATAAAGCAAGAGGCTCTTTCGATTGGCTCCGTCCCGTCAGTCAAGTTTCAAGATGTTATGCAGTTGAGTATTAGGGCTTTTAAACACATGTTACTATCCCTAAACCATTTCATAATTATGTTCATTATTTTCTAGGCGTAATAGCTATAGTACTTCGGACGTCCACAGTAACAACGAGTTTTTCCGAGTCCCTGAATTCTACGAAGATGCTTGGAATGAAAGTTATAAGTCAAGCCCGTCAGAAACAAGATTAGAGTCCATCCCGATTCTAAGGCCTGAAAACGAGCTTCTGGATTTTTTCAGACTGTTTGTGAACTACCTAGTTCTTTCCAATGAGTCATTGAACAGAAATGTGTGGTGTGATCTTATGCAGCATGAATTTGAAGATAATCACTTACAGTTTCACGCTTTGATGTTATATCAAACGGACTTGGCAGAGGTCTCAAAGATTTTTGAGAGGCTGAAATTTACAGAGACGGGCCTGTTTTACCTCACATATCAACTTTCAGTTCGTATACTTGCTGGAATGCAGCATTTTCAAACTTCGGAGAATCTGTTTCGTCGTAGTTTCAGGGAGGTAAGTAAATTTCAATGGAAAATGCGCAATACAGCAGTTTAATAGCTAAGAAGGAATATCTTTATAAGTAGAAAAAAAATATGTTTTATTTATCTTTCGGTAGTTTTTTGTGTCTGTTTTTTATTTTTGTCATTTGTATAAATTTTTTAAAGCCGTCGTAAAAAAAAACCCTGGAGAAAAGGCTTACCTTAGGTGTAAATAAGTATAGCACTTATTCTATTTAGCATTGACGGGGCTTCTATGATACTAAAGGTGTTCTGCCAAACATGTGCCTTAGCACAGGCTTACACAGGATATTTGAAGGAATAGTAGAAACTAGGACTTTGAATACACAAAACTTGAAAAAGACTGGCATCTTTCAATTGATTGATCTTTAAGTAACACAAGTAAAAATCAGCCAGTAAATCTCAAAGATTTTCGCTCTTCTGTAAAGTTTATTTGTCACATCTTGAGTAGGACTTTTCGAGAGCCCAAACTGAGATCTTTTTGACCACAAGACTTTATGAGAGCTGGGCTGAATGAGAGCGCACTGGTGAAGGAGTAAATTCAATATGCTTGGCTATAATGGACAGTGATTGATGAAGACTGTTTAGGTTTTAACATTGTATTGTATCAGATTAACAACGCTTCTTGACTACTAAGGTCCCTGCGTCGGCCCTGCAGTGCATTGCTGCAGCATGATTCGATCTCTGGGTCCCGTATTACCAAGCAAAGGTCAAATCCACTGCGCCACCACAGGACGGCTTTAACATTAAATGTCTTATTCCGAAGTATTCAAATTCTTTTGCCAGCCAATAAACGGAACCGGGACCCAGAGACCCATTGCAAAACCTGGAATACGAATTACCGATTACCGTATGTTGCTCCTTTGTCAAGCCAGATCTCCAGGTGTTTTTGTGAAGTCCATATTAAGATACACTTAACGAGTATTCTCAATGTTTAAGTACAAAACCTTGTACATAGATGGGACCACGCAACTTCTAAAGGTAGTAGGTGCTCAGAACCTGGTGCAGAAGCTTCTCTCAGAGAAACTTCAAATTGACATGGGTAAGGACGGAATCCCCGCTTTAATGCCCATAATATGTGTCACAAAAACATTCAAAACTAAATCTTAAACAGGATAAACCAAACAATTGCAAATAAGATAGTCGCTTAATATTGATAATGTATATCTACTTTCTTTGAAGGGGCAACCATGTATTTATATATTCTGTTGGGCCAACCTGACTGTTATACATATAATGGTAGATGTTAATAAGCTTAACTAAGCTATGGATGTCATGTCTTGATTTTGTTTAAACGATAATCCCGACGGGGCCATTATTATTTATGTACTAGCTGTTGGTGGGGGCGCTTCGTCCCCCCTCCCAAGCCCCCCCGCGCGCGTAAGTCGTTACGCGCCACATTAGTTACGCGCCATTGTAGTTATGTCCCTGTGTCCCACCTGTGAATATAGATAGATATATATATGTTTTTAACTACGTAAAACTTGCGAATATACAATATTCTTCGCTGTCCCATTGTCTGTGCATATAAATAGATTGTCAGGTTTACCGACTCTTGAACATCCAACATATAATTGTCCATGGGAAAACAATCCGTATTCAGATCTATACCGCATTTTTCTAATGATTGTCCTTGGGCTTTGTTGATGGTAATTGCTAATTGAATATTCCCTGTGTCCCCGTTGTCATTTATATATCCCTATGTGCCCTTCCGGCGTCCCCGTTGTAGTTGTGTCCTGTGTCCCGGTCGTCATTTATATTCCCTGTTTCCCGGTCGTCATTTATATTCCCTGTGTCCCGCTTGTCATTTGTGTCCCGGAAGGAATTTCTCTTTGAGTGTCCCGGTCGTCATTTTTATTCCTTGTGTCTCGGTGTCCTGGTATGTAACGACAATAGATCGATTGTGTTTTAACTTTGTTCACGATCCCATTCTACTCATGTAGAAATAGAAGCAGTACGATTAGGTGAAGGCATTCCCAAATGCTTGAGAAGTTTGTTTGCAATAGATAAGCACAAATCTTCAATCATAACTAAAGTGTAGTTATAAATTTCTGTTGTAAAGTCCAAGGTCATATCTGACCTTTCTAGCCGTATTCGGTGGAGTATATTCTCGACCACTTGCGATTTGTATTTCTCCCATAACCCTGTAGGAGATGAAGGAGAGCAATTTTGCCGAAAGACACGGGCCGTAATGTCATGTCTATGAACCGGCGATTGTCCAGGATGTAAAAGCTGTTGTATCTAATCCCAAGATGGATTATATGTAAATGTAATAAATGACGAATCATTAATCTATAGGCATAATATTTCATTGCGCTGCATTTCTTATCCGTTTCTTTGTTAGTGGCTGGATTTATCAATTTAATATTAAAGCATCGATGAGTTTAAGCAATTCTTGTCAACTGATTGTTTCGCCTATAAAGAATATTATCTCGAGGTAAGAACTGATCACCGACCATAACGATTGCCAGTTCGTTGATAGTTGCGCATCAGTAGGCATCAATTCGATTGCTGTTTTGAACAGAAGCACTAAATTATTATTTTTGTGGAAAATATGTTGCAACTGGAAACGATAGTCCTTTCAACGTCGTTTTTTTTTATCATCGGTATCACTTTCAAGTTTTTTTTTTTGTTTTTTTTTTTTTACCTTGGCTTGTCTTTCGTCACTATGAAATACATATCGCCGAACCTTTGTTTTTTTAACTAAAATCTGGTAGGCATTGATGCCCTTATCCAAGTCAAAATCCCAAATCCAATCATCATCGCTATCATTTTCAGTTTTGATACGTTTTGTCTCTCGCTGTCCAGGTTGATTTTCATCTAACGGCGCGGTTTTGCGTTCTTTAGCCGCAAGCTTTTTGGCATTAACTCTTTGAGCAGCTTCCTCGGCTGTTCTTTCTGCCATTGTAGGATTTATACTAAAATTTCTTTTTGAATTAACTATTTGAGCAGCTTCCTCGGCTGTTTCTTCTGTCATTTTAAGATCTATACTAAAAATTTCTCTTTGAAACGCCTTCTTATGTACTTATTAAATAAAAAAAAAACTAATTTTTTTAGCTGAAAGTAAGGAGCGACATTAAAACTTAAAACGAACAGAAATTACTCCGTATATAAAATGGGTTGTACCCTCCGCAATCCCTCGCTCTTTACGCTAAAGCTTTTAATTGTTTTAAAAAGTAGAATTGTGGTAAAGAGTCAAACTTTAGCGTAAAGAGCGAGGGATTGCGGAGGGGACAACCCATTTTATATGCGGAGTAATTTCTGTTCGTTTTAAGTTTTAATGTCGCTCCTTACTTTCAGCTAAAAAAATTAGTTTTTTTTATTTAATTTCTGAACGTTTTTGAATTAATGCATGTCTGGTTTTGGCTCTCCGCACATGAATTATTAAAATGAAATTTTTATATTAATTCTTTTTTTGGCTAAATGGCTTTCTCTTAGTTTTGATCAGACGATTTTGAGAAATAAGGGGTGGAGAAGGAGGCCTAGTTGCCCTCCAATTTTTCGGTTGCTTAAAAAGGCAACTAGAACTTTTAATTTTTAACGAACGTTTTTATTAGTAAAAAATATACGTAACTTATAAATTAGCAACTTACGTAACAAACTTTCATAATCTTATATTTTTATTATGTATACAAGGGGGTTTGTATCCTTGTTAATACCTCGCTCTTTACACTAAATCTTAAGTTTTGTCCCAATTCTTTAAGAATGACCCCTGAATCAGAAAGGCCGTAGAATAAATAGTTGAAATTACTAAAAATACTTTAGCATAAAGAGCGAGGTATTTATCTCCTCCTAAATACCTCGCTCTTTATGCTAAAGTATTTTTACAGCCCCTCATGTGCGTAATAATCTCTGTTCGTTTTAAATTTCATTGCTACTCCTTCCTTTCATTTGAAAAAACGTTTTTATGTTTATTTTTCATTGTTTTCTTATAGTAATGCTAGAAAATCATGCGCCCTTTTCCTTGAATTTTTCTTCCCCCATGACAGATTCCTCCAAGGAAAGATCCTCCAACATAGCCCCCTCCCCTCAGCCCCACCCCCCAAACAAAATAAAATCCCCCTGAAAACGTCTGTATACTTCCCAATAACCATTACTATATGTAAACACTGGTCAAAGTTTGTAACTTGCAGCCCCTCCCCCAGGGATTGTGGGGGAGTAAATCATCCCCAAATACATAGTTATTATGGTTTTCGACTATGCTGAACAAAATGGCTATCTCAAAATTTTGATCCGTTGACTTTGGGAAAAAAATGAGCGTGGGAGGGGGCCTAGATGCCCTCCAATTTTTATGGTCACTTAAAAAGGGCACTAGAACTTTTCATTTCCGTTAGAATGAGCCCTCTTGCGACATTCTAGGACCACTTGGTCGATACGGTGACCCCTAGGAAAAAGAAAAAAAAACAACAAAAAAACAAATAAACACGCACCCGTGATTTGTCTTCTGGCAAAAAATACAAAATTCCACATTTTTATAGATAGGATTCTACAGTAGGGTTCTCTGATACGCTGAATCTGATGGTGTGATTTTCGTTAAGATTCTATGACTTTTAGGGGGTGTTTCCCCCTATTTTCTTAAATAAGGCAAATTTTCTCAGGCTCGTAACTTTTGATGGGTAAGACTAAACTTGATGAAACTTATGTATTTTAAATCAGCATTAAATTGCGATTCTTTTGGTGTAGCTATTGGTATCAAAATTCAATTTTTTAGAGTTTTGGTTACTATTGAGTCGGGTCGCTCCTTACTACAGTTCGTTACCACGAACTGTTTGATAATGACGTCATATACAAAGCCTTTGACGTCATATACAAAGCCTTTGACGTCATATACAAACATACAAAATACATACATGACGTCATAATGCTCAATCCTTATAATGACGTCAGTCGACAAACATGACGTCAGTCGACAAACATGACGTCAGTTGACACACAAACAACTTATTTATATATATAGATAGATGTATAATTTTTTTCTTGAAAACGCCTGCATACTTTTTTTTTCAAAAATTGGCACCCTGGAATTTTCTGACCTGAAAAAATGATCCTGATTGGGAATGAGTTTGAGAAAATTCATTAGAGCCTTAATTTTTGAAATATAATTTATGTGAGGGATGTCATTATTATATACATTTCAAGAGCAGAAATTGTATCATTTTCTTCCAGGATTAGTCATATCATTTTTTAGTGTCTATAGCGCATGCAAAATTGCACAAAATGTCAAATTACTCTTAGTAGCTAAAGACAAAGAAATGGACCAAGAAACAGTAAGGTTCACATTGAATTGAAAAGGTGAAAGGTGTACAACGAAGTCTGCTGTTTGAAGACAAAACAAAATTACAACAATTAAAATTGCTGTGCAAAGATACACAGAAAGAAGAAAATGAATTCACGTCAGATTTTTTTGATCACTCTGGAATGGAGAGAAGCTATTTTGGTGTCTGTGAAGGATGAACTGGAGCTAAGAATTGAACTCGTGGCAGAAAATAGTTATGGGAGTTACGTCCCATTATATACATACAAAGAACAAAAATTACATCATTTTTTACCCAAGTTTTTAATATCTATGACGTATGCGAAACTACTAAAGATGACAAATGACTTTAAACAGCTAAAGAAAAAGGTATGGAACAAGAAATAATAAAAATCACATTGATTTGCAAACGAAAATGTTGCAAAACGAAATCTGCGGTTAGAAGACGAAGCAAAATTACAATATAATGGAGGAAGGTGTTAGTTTAGTGTGTGTGTGTCTATGGTCAATGAACAGGAAAGAGGAATTAGTCTTTAGCATCTATGATATGGTCAAAATTGCACAAGATGATAATTTAAACAGCTAAAGAAAATGGCATGGAACAAGAAACAAAAATCACATTGTAGTGTAAAGGAAAATGTTGTTTAAAACTAATTAATATCGCGATAATTATGCAATTGCGCAATTTAGATATTTCAGAAAATACAATGGAATTAGGGACGTAATATTTTAGTGCTGTAAAGGATAAACAAGAAGGAGGAATTGAATTCATATCGGAATCTGACATTCCTGATTTGTCACCCATTGACTGGAAACTAAAGAATAAAACGATGATTATGCCAATGCGTAATTTGGATATTTCAGAGGGTATAGAATTGAAATATCCTTGGTTGCTATTGAATTGTATAACAACGCCATTAAAGCAAAAATATAACGGCTGGGGGAAAGCTGGGAAAGAAGTTTTTTTGGTGTTTATGACGTCATGTGAAATTACACATGATTTTGAATGAATACGAACAGCTAAAGAAAAAGGTAAGGAGTCATGTCTGAGGTAGTGATACACGAAAATGAAGCGCACGCGTTGCTACCAAATTCAGCAAATTACGTTGCTACCTAATTCAGCAACAACAAAGCGTGTTTCATTACGCATGCCATCTGAAAGATCTAAATTGCTCATCAGCATAATTATCGAGTTATAGTTTAGAAGTCTTGGGATTCCGAATCAGAAATTTCAGCTGAATTGGAAAATTCTGGCGTGAATTGAATTCCTCCTTCCTCACTTATTCAATCGTCCTTCATAGAATCATAACTTATATAAGATTTGCATTCTCCTGGGAGGCGATAGATAATCTAGGGTTACTTTTACTTGCTTCTTTTTTAGTAGTGCTAGAACAGCGCGTTCCTTCATTCTATTGTAAATTTGATTGTTTCGTGAATGCTTTCTGTTCGATTGATGATGCTCTCTGTCACTTGTCTCCTAACCACACAATTTGTTTTGCATCATTTTCGTATGCTTTTCGTTGTGATTCTTTCTGTTGCTTTTCTTCTAACTGCAGATTCCATTATGCTCATTTTTGTTCGCGATTCTCTGTAACACTCGTTGTTGTATCTCTTCTGAGCATAAATCGTTGTGCATCATTTTGGTTTCCGATTCTTTGTGATTGTCGCTGTCGCATATCTTGTAACTAGCAAGCGACTCTTGTGATTCTTGCTGTCGGTTGTCTCCTAACCATATATTTCGTTGTACAAGATCTTTTTTAGATTAAATGTGATTCTCATTTTTGCTTGTTCCTTGCCATTTGCTTTAGCTCTTCGGAGTCATTTCTTATGTTGCATGTTTTCGCTTGCGTCATAGATACCAAAAACGATACGATCACCCCCGGACAAAAATGATGGAAGTTGCTCCTTAAATGCATAAGAATGTAATGTAATTTACATGAAAAATATCTTTCAAAAATTAAGGTTCTAAATGGATTTCCCAAAGTCGCCTATCTAAGTAAGTTTTTCAGGCCAGAAAATTGTCAGCATGCCAAGTTCCAGGAAAAAATATTGAACCGTTTTCGAGAAAAAAAATACATATATACATTGATACATCACATTAATAGCTTGCTTAAAGAGGGTCGATATACAATATTGTCAAAATTCTAACTAACTCATTAGATAATTTTTTTTTTTTTTTTATAATTCAAATGAGGATGACACTTTCTAACTTTTTATCAGGTGATCCAACGGGCATTGAAAATTCCGAAGAGCAAATTGGATACAAATGAGCTTAAACAGTGTCATGATCTCCTTCAGCAGTCTTGGAAATTCCTTGGAGATGCGATTCAAGGACGGCAGCTGAAGCAGCTTGATCCTAATGTAGACACTGGTCGGTTTGCTGTAGATAGGCAGTATAAAAGTGATACTATCATCGGCCTAGCAATGTAAGTACAAATCTCAACATTTTTTTCAGGACGTTTGAAAAGACAATTCAGGGTTAAAAAATAAATGCAAAATAAAAAATCAGTTGAAAGTTAGTTTTATTTGTATTTTTAGAAACCAATAAAATTTTGTTGATTTTTTAGAATTTTCTTTAGCTTTTAAATAATGAGAAAAGGTTGTTGCAATTACTTGTTAAAATCTAAAATGCCAAACGTGAAGAAATATTGAAAATAAGTTTATCTTGAAATGTGAAAGTGCATAAGATATTTTTTTTAAGCACCTTGTCACTAAAATACTAGACACTATTTTTGTGAATAACCTTTGTCAGAAGAATTGTTAATACAGACACTGATATTTCAAATGTCGAAAGAACAAACGTGTCTGCCATTTTGATAGCTATAGGACCGTGCCAGCTAGATCTACGATGCTAAGGTCCCGTAAAATGTTCCAACAACCTTGACTCATGGGTCAAAATTGTGAAGCAATACAGGCGACAGTATCTGTCGATTTCGGCTCGAACTCTTTAAAGGCGAAACATAAGCCTTTATTATTGTAGATACGAACAATAGGACGCTAGTCATCCTCTAACAGGGCAGCCATATATATATATATATATATATATATATATATATATATATATATATATATATATATATATGAATATATAAACTAGCTGTTGGTGTGGCGCTTCGTGCCACACCGACACCTAGTTGGTAGGGCGCTTCGTGCCGCCCCAACGTAAAACTTACGAATATACAACATTCTTTGCTGTCCCGTTGTCTGAGCATATAAATAGATTGTCAGGTTTACCGACTCTTGAATGCAACATTAATTGTCCATGGGAAAACAATTCGTATTCAGATATGTACCGCATTTTTCTAATGATTGCCCTTGAGCTTTGTTGATGGTGATTGCTAATCGAATATTCCCTGTGTTCCAGTCATAATTTATATACCCCCCCTCCTGTGCCCTTCCGGCGTAGTTGTAGTTGTGTCCCTGTGTCCCGGTCGTCATTTGTGTCCCGGTGTCTCGGTGTGTAATTTCTCTTTGAGTGTCCCGGTCGTCATTTGTATTCCTTGTGTCCCGGTGTCCCTGTCTGTAACGTCATAAAGTCTTCAATGGCTCTGGTATTTCAAGGCCTTGCAATAGGGATAAATTTTAGACAGTCCTGATTTGAACACATCTACTCAAGCTATAATCATCGACTGGGCTGTACCTTAATGCCAGGCGATAATTTTGACGTTGCTCTTGTGATTCCTCGCCACGTTTTCTTTTGGCATTATCTCTTTGAGCCGCAAGCCTGTTTTCACGTTGTTCTTGTGATTCCTCGGCACGTTTTCTTTTGGCAATATCTCTTTGAGCCGCAAGCCTGTTTTTACGTTGTTCTTGTGATTCCTCGGCATGCTTTTTTCGGTAATTTCTCTTTGAGCCTCAAGCCTGTTTTCACGTTGTTCTTGTGATTCCTCGGCATTATTTTTTTTTGGTAATTTCTCTTTGAGCCGTGATCCTGTTTTCACGTTGTGATTCCTCGGCACGCTTTCTTTTCTTACTTTTTCTTTTAGCCGCAAGCCTTTTGGCATTAACTCTTTGAGCCGCTTCCTCGGCTGTTTCTTCTGCCATTGTAGGATTTATACTAAAATTTCTCACACGATTTGATTCCTCGGCTGTTTCTTCTGCCGTTGTAGGATTTATACTAAATATTCTCTTTGAATCGTAACCCTTATACACTTATAATGACGTCATATACAGACATACAAAATACATACATGACGTCATAGTGCTCAATCTTTATAATGACGTAAGTCGTCAAACATACATACAACTTATTTTTATATATAAACAAGCTATAATAATCGACTGGGCTGTTCCTGAATGCCAGGCGATTATATACGCATTGCTTTTGTAATACAGCGACACGCCTTCTTTTTTTACCTTCTCTATCAGCTGCAAGCCTGGTTTCGCGTTCCTCGTTCCTCGACACGCCTTCTTTACTTACTTTCTCTTTCAGCATCAAGTCTGGTGTCGCGCTGCTCTGGTAGTTCCTCGACACGCCTTCTTTTTTTACTTTCTCTGTCAACTGTAAGTCTGGTTTCACGTTGCTCTCGTGGTTCCTCGACACGCCTTCGTTGACGTAAATTACACATTTTTGATCTGGCCCTTTCTCTTTGAACCGCAAGCCTGGTTTTGCGTTGCTCCAGTGTTTCGTCCTGGTGTTCAATTTTTGGTAACATTCTATGATAATTCCTTTTTGGCATTAATTGACACTTCTAAAGCTTAACATTCTAAAGCTCAACAATTTGTAATAAACCTCAAACTTTTGGGTTTCTGTTTTAAGTTGTTTTTTTTTTATTATTTAGTTTTTTGATTTTTTAGTTTTTTTAGTTTTTCTTTTTTAGTTTTTTTTTCTTTTTTGTTTTTTATTTTTTTTTTAGATTTTTGATGTTTTTTCAGTTTTTCTGTTATTTTAGTTTATTATAGTTTTTTCTAGTTTTTATCCTTTTTTTCTTTTTAGTTTTTTTAGTTTTTTACCTTTTAAAGTTTTTTTATTTTTTTCCTCTTTTTTAGTTTTCTTTTTCTTCTTTATTTTTAGTTTTTTTCTCCTTTCTTGATTTTTCTTTTTTTAGTTTTTTTCTTTTTTAGTTTTTTTTTTTTTTGGGGGGGGGGGGGTGGCGCGAAGCTTGGTGGGGGCGCTTTGCACCACACCCCCCCCCAAGCCCCCTGCGCGCGTAAGTCGTTACGCGCCATTTTAGTTGTGTCCCTGTGTCCCACCTGTGAATATAGATAGATATATATATGTTTTTAACGACGTAAAACTTGCGAATATACAACATTCTTGGCTGTCCCATTGTTTGTGCATATAAATAGATTGTCAGGTTTACCGACTCTTGAACATGCAACATATAATTGTCCATGGGAAAAACAATCTGTATTCAGATCTATACTTCATTATTCTAATGATTGCCCATGAGCTTTGTTGATGGTGATTGCTAATCGAACATTCCCTGTGTCCCCGTCGTCATTTATATATTCCCCTGTGCCCCCCGGCGTCCCCGTTGTAGTTGTGTCCCTGTGTTCCGGTTGTCATTTATATTCTCTGTGTCCCGGTCGTCATTTGTGTTCCGGTGTCCCAGTCTGTAATTTCTCTTTGAGTGTTGCGGTCGTCATTCAGATCTATACCTCATTATTCTAATGATTGCCCTTGAGCTTTGTTGATTGTGATTGCTAATCGAATATTCCCTGTGTCCCTGTCGTCATTTATGTATCCCCTCTGTGCCCCCGAAGCGCCCCCCAAGCCCCCCGTGTGCGTAAGTCGTTACGCGCCATATTATTTACGCATAAAAATAAAAGTAAAAAAACTAAAAAAAGTAAATGTATTCAAGCCAAAGTAGCTGAGTTGGTAAAGCGTTATGTTCCAGGTTCTAGGTCCGAGAAATTCCAGGTTCGAACCTTGGCTTTAGCATTAATACAAAAGAAGAAAAAAACTAAAAAAGAAAAAAACTAAAAAACAGATAAAAACTACTAAAAAAACTAAAAAAGCTAAAAAACTACTAAAAAAACTAAAAAAGCTAAAAAACTAAAAAAAAAACTAAAAAAGAAAAAAAAACTAAAAAAGGAAAAAAACTGAAAAATAAAGGAGAAAAAGAAAACTAAAAAAAAATAAAAAGAAAAAAACTAAAAAAGGTAAAAACTACAAAAAAAACTAAAAAGAAAAAAGAAAAAAAACTAAAAAGCTAAAAAATAGGTTAAAACCAAAAAAAAAACTAAAAAGAAAAAAAGGAAAAAAACAAAAAATTTATTTCATCATATACAGATTCAAAAACGAATGTATATACAGACCGGGACACAGGGAATATAAATGATGACCGGGACACTCAAAGATAAATTACAGACTGGGACACCGGGACACAAATGACGACTGGGACGTGTGTCGACTGACGTCATGTTTGTGTGTCGACTGACATCATGTTTGTCGACTATAAATGACGACTAGTACACAGGGACACAACTACAACGGGGACGCCGGGGGACACAAGGGGATATATAAATGACGATGGGGACACAGGGAATGTTTGATTAGCAATCACCATCAACAAAGCTCAAGGGCAATGCTAGAATAATGAGGTATAGATCTGAATACGGATTGTTTTTCCCATGGACAGTTATATGTTGTATGTTCAAGAGTCGGTAAACCTGACAATCTATTTATATGTACAGACAATGGGATATATTTATATGTACAGATATATATATATATATATATATATATATATATATATATATATATATATATATATATATATATATATATATATATATATATATATATATATATCTATATATATAAAAATAAGTTGTCTGTGTGTGGATCTGTGGATGGATCAGGTGACGTCACCTGAAAAAACTGGATCAGGTGACAAAACTGAAAACTGAAAAAACTAAAAAAAGGCAAAAACTACAAAAAAACTAAAAACTAATAAAAAAAATAAAAAAGCTAAAAAACTAAAAAAACTAAAAAAAGGCAAAAACTACAAAAAAAACTAAAAACTAATAAAAAAGCTAAAAAACTAAAAAAACTAAAATAAGGCAAAAACTACAAAAAAACTAAAAACTAATAAAAAAAAATAAAAAAGCTAAAAAACTAAAAAAACTAAAAAAACTAAAAAAAGGAAAAAAACTAAAAAAACTAAAAACAAAAAAAACTAAAAAAAAGGAAAAAACTGAAAAATAAGCTAAAATAAAGGTAAAAACCAATAAAAAACTAAAAAAAAACTGAAAAAACTAAAAAAAGGCAAAAACTACAAAAAAAACTAAAAACTAATAAAAAAAGTAAAAAAGCTAAAAAACTAAAAAAACTAAAAAAAACTAAAAAAAGGTAAAAAACTAATATATAAAAATAAGTTGTCTGTGTGTGGATCTGTGGATGGATCAGGTGACGTCACCTGAAAAAACTGGATCAGGTGACAAAACTGAAAACTGAAAAAACTAAAAAAAGGCAAAAACTACAAAAAAAACTAAAAACTAATAAAAAAAATAAAAAAGCTAAAAAACTAAAAAAACTAAAAAAAGGCAAAAACTACAAAAAAAACTAAAAACTAATAAAAAAGCTAAAAAACTAAAAAAACTAAAATAAGGCAAAAACTACAAAAAAAACTAAAAACTAATAAAAAAAATAAAAAAGCTAAAAAACTAAAAAAACTAAAAAAACTAAAAAAAGGTAAAAAAACTAAAAAAACTAAAAACTAAAAACTGAAAAAAAACTAAAAAAAAGGAAAAAACTGAAAAATAAGCTAAAATAAAGGTAAAAACCAATAAAAAACTAAAAAAAAAACTGAAAAAACTAAAAAAAGGCAAAAACTACAAAAAAAACTAAAAACTAATAAAAAAAGTAAAAAAGCTAAAAAACTAAAAAAACTAAAAAAAACTAAAAAAAGCTAAAAAACTAAAAAAAATAAAAACTAAAAAAAACTAAAAAAAGGAAAAAACTGAAAAATAAGCTAAAATAAAGGTAAAAACCAATAAAAAACTAAAAAGAAAAAAAGAAAAAACTAAAAAAAATTTTCATCTCAAAAACTAAAAAAACCAAAAAAGGTAAAAACTAAAAGAACTAAAAAAGAAAAAAATAAATGACGACACTCAAAGAGAAAGCGACCAGGACAAAAGGAATGTTCGATTAACAAAAACTAATAAAAAAAGCAAAAAAGCTAAAAAACTAGAAAAACTAAAAAAACTAAAAAAAGGTAAAAAACTAAAAAAAAATAAAAAATAAAAAAAAACTAAAAAAAAGGAAAAAACTGAAAAATAAGCTAAAATAAAGGTAAAAACCAATAAAAAACTAAAAAGAAAAAAAGGAAAAAACTAAAAAAAATTTTCATCTAAAAAACTAAAAAAAACTAAAAAAGGTAAAAACTAAAAGAACTAAAAAAGAAAAAAATAAATGACGACACTCAAAGAGAAAGCGACCAGGACAAAAGGAATGTTCGATTAGCAATCAACAAAGCACCGGGACACAGGGAGTATAAATGACGACCAGGACATAAGTAAAAAAAAAACTAACAAAACTAAAAAGAAGGTAAAAACTACAAAAAAAAAGAAAAAAAAACTAAAAACTAATAAAAAAACTAAAAAATCTAAAAATCTAAATAAACTAAAAAAGAAAAAAAAAGGAAAAAAATAAAGGAGAAAAACAAAACTAAAAAACGAATGTATATACAGACCGGGACACCGGGATACAAATGACGACCGGGACACAGGGAATATAAATGACGACCGGGACACAGGGACACAACTACAACGGGGACACCGGGGGAAACAGGGGGATATAAATGACGACCGGGACACCGGGACAGGGAATGGTCGATTAGCAATCACCATCAACAAAGCTCAAGGGCAATCATTAGAATCATGAGGTATAGATCTGAATACAGATTGTTTTCCCATGGACCATTATATGTTGCATGTTCAAGAGTCGGTAAACCTGACAATCTATTTATATGCAAAGACAATGGGACAGCAAAGAATGTTGTATATTCGCAAGTTTTACGTAGTTAAAACCATATATATATATATATATATATATATATATATATATATATATATATATATATATATATATATATATATATATATATATATATATATATATATATATATAGATATATATCTATCTATATTCACAGGTGGGACATAGGGACACAACTACAATGGCGCGTAACTATTATGGCGCGTAACGACTTACGCGCGCGGGGGGGCTTGGGGGGGCGCGAAGCGCCCCCACCAACTAGGTGTTGGGGTGGCGCGAAGCGCCACCCCAACAGCTAGTATATATATATATATATATATCTATCTATATCTATATTCATAGGTGGGACACAGGGACACAACTACAATGGCGCGTAACTAATATGGCGCGTAACGACTTACGCGCGCGGGGGGCTTGGGGGGCACGAAGCACCCCCACCAACTAGGTGCTGGGGTGGCGCGAAGCGCCACCCCAACAGCTAGTATATAGATAGATAGATAGATGTCCCGGTCGTCATTTGTGTCCCGGTGTCCTGGTCTGTAATTTCGTCAGTCGACAAACATGACGTCAGTCGACACACAAACATGACGTTAATCAACAGACAAACAACTTATGTTATATATATAGATAGAAGAAGATGTCCCGGTGTCCCGGTCGTCATTTGTGTCCATGTGTCCCGGTGTGTAATTTCGTCAGTCGACAAACATGACGTCAGTCAACACACAAACATGACGTCAGTCAACAAACAACTTATTTATATATGTATATATATATATATATATATATATATATATATATATATATATATATATATATATATATATATATATATATATATATATATATTATAGCTGGGTTTTATTGAATGAAATTTACCAGCCCGCCTGTTCAGTAGGCTGACGAAGAGACTTCGATACCTTTATTCTCCTCTCTTCGACAGAGAAGGGTTCCTGTGCACGTCATTAAAGGGCAAAAACTAAAGCTTATGCCTCACTTCTTACCAATTTGGTTTGGATCCAATACCTCCTCGTAGTCGACCTGCTTATAAAGATACTTTAATTACCCTTCACCCTTAATCCTTCGCTGCAAAGATGAAATAATTCCAGATTTGGAAAAGACAGAAACAGAACATTAAATGTTATTTTTGACTAGCCAATTTGAGATCCGGCAAAGTTAAAGTTAGAAACGGAGCCTCAATTAATGACAAAGAAAGTATAAAAGGGAGTTGGGCATAATATACTGAGAATGTGTCAATCTGTGATAAAGTTGTTGGAAAGTATGTAAAAAAAGAAAAATTTTAGGTCAATTTGGAAGTGAAAAAAGTTTTACTTTGTAAAGGATCGGAGACAATACCAAATCTTTATTAAATCCCTTTATAATGAAGGTGATAAAAGCGAGTGTGGTAATTACAGATGCCTTAACTTGGTCTCTTTGTTAAAGATGTTGATAGATAGATAGATCTATCTATTCATCTATACACTTTTTTTCACATCCATGTCTAGTTGAGAGCGAGTGTGGTAATTACAGATGCCTTAGCTTTGTCTCTTTAGGAAGCAAATTGTTCAAGATGTTGATACATAGATAGATAGATAAATAGATCTATCTATATACCTATCTACACGTATTTTTTAACGTCACGTCTGGTTGGTGTCTCTGTTCTAAGTTAAAATCATGTTGGTTTGTTTTCTTTTCTTTTTTTTTAGGAAGGTACTTTGCTAAAAGATGCTATAGATGAACTTTTAAGAGAATAGCTGTTTAGTTTTAGGAAAGAAAGAAGACATTTCGACAAAATTTTCACTTTTAGATTAGTAATAGAGAAGTGCCAGAACCATCAGACCATCAATAATCCTCGTTTATTTGGATTATTTTGACGGGCTTGGTCCTAAGGATTACGGTAAAAGCTGTAGAAGAACATGGTGTTAAATGGAAAAGTAAAAGTCTCTTAGACTAAGATTATGCAGATGATTTGAATGTCGTAGATAAAAACTTATGTGAAAGGAATGAGCAGTTGAAGCTAATGAATGTTCAAAGTGGAAGAATAAGTTTGAAGTTAATTTTAAGAAAGCTGAGTCGCTTTTATTAGTAGGAAATAGGGTGAAGAGATAATGTTAGAAAAGGACAAAACTCATCAAGTAGATAGCTAAACTTACCTAGATAGTATTACCTTAAAATCACCTTAAATCGCATTTACAGCGAGATAAGGTGGACTGCATCCTCCTGTAGAACATCTCGCTGTTGAATTGATGAGGTAACACAATTAGTGGGTGTGATGGGGTGTGGCGTCCCACTGGTACTTCTATTCCGCGTCACTCCACTCCAAATCGACTGCATTTTTGAAAGAATTAATCGATTCACCACTGACAGTCTCATTGGAAAGACTGTTCCAAGTTGAGACAGCACGTACTGAGAAAAAGTTCGTCCTCTCTCTGCGTCTGGAGTGCTCCTGTTACAGCTTCATTGAGTGGCCTCGGGTCATAGTGGCAACGGAGGGAGTAAAAATGGAGTTAGAAATGTTGTTTTGGTGCATTTTCTTGACAAAAATGACATCTCCTCTGTGTTGCCGGTAAACCAATGTGGGTATCTTCTGGCGACGCAGACGTTCAGGGTAGGGAAGCTGTTGGTGTGGGGCACAAAGCTTAGTTGCTTTTCTGTGCACGCTCTCTAGGGCAGTCACATCTCCCTTATATTGAGGATTTGTAACGGGGCAGCTAAACTCCAAATGTCTTACGTGAGCATTATATAATTTTCTTATTATCAGAGGATGGTGCGATGATATGGTTCGTTTAATTAGTCCCAGGGCTCTGTTGGCCTTCGCAACCTGTTGCATAGTGTGCTCATGTAACTTAAACTTCCTGTCAACGATCACCCCTAAGTCTCGTTCACTCTCAACAGCCTCAACTTTGATACGTGTGCCAGATTTATCCAGCATAAAATATGAAATCTGATTGTTGTGGGGACCCATGTGAAGGACTTTGCATTTTGATGGGTTGAACTCCATCACCCACGTGGAAGCCCATAAGGAGAGACTGCAAGTCATTTTGCAGGGTTCCATCGGCGATTCCAATTAGTTTGCTGTTATCAGCGTAGAGAGTGATGGGGTTTTGTAGAACATCCTCACAATCATTAATATATATATAGAGAAGAGGGTGGGGCCAAGGATGCTTCCCTGGGGTACCCCGCTTATAACTGGTGCAGGCTCTGTAAATATGGGGCTCCATCGTCAGAGTAGACCATGACCTTCTGGATTCGGCCAATCAGAAACGATCTTATCCACCCCACAGTGTCAGCATGGACTCCATATGCATGGAGCTTAGGCAAAAGATATTCGTGGACAACTTTATCGAAGGCCTTGGCTTGGACGAGTAACAGGACATCAACTGCTTTACCTTCCTCGATTAATTTAGTGACTTTATCCTAAGACTGGATCAGTTTCGTCTCAATGGACCGACTCGTTCTTAAACCATGTTGAGATTTCGATAGTAAGCCATTTTTTTAAAGGTGTTTAATAATAGCATCATTGAAAATACTTTCGAACAGTTTAGAAATGACTGACGTGAGACTAATAGGCCGGTAATTTTCAGGGTTATTTTTATCTCCCTTCTTGAAAATTGAAACTATATTAGCCGATTTCCAATCAGCTGGTACCACCATCATCCTTATGGACATCTTAAAAATAACAGCCAGTGGCATGGCAACAAGAGCTGCAGCTTCTTTCAGCAAACATGGATGAATGTCATCGGGGCCCTGGGCCTTGTTTGGATCCAACTTATTCAGGCGCTTGAGAATATCATCCGCATCAATCACAACAGATGACATTTCGTGGACATGGTTCCTTTCTGGGAAAAGGGGAGGAGGAGATACTGAAACTGATTGAGAGAAATTAGTGGCAAATTTGGCATTTAAACAATTTGCTATGTCTGTGGGGGAATCAAGCACAGTAGCATCAGGACGTATAAGCTGGCATATTCTACGTCTACTAGGATTAGAGCTGGGAACATACTTCCAAGACTTTTTGGGGTTTGTTTTTGCACATAGGGCTATATTTACTTCATAATCACTTATGATTTTACGTGTGAGATTTCTCAGCTTGTTACGGCATTTCTTGAAATCAGCAAGATGACTCTCCTGTTTTGATTTCTTGTATTTCTTCCATGCCTTATTCTTACTCTTAATGCCTTCTCTTACCTCTTTAGTGAGAAATGGCAATGTTTTTGTTTTTTCTGTGTATGTTATGGAAGTAAATTGCTTCTCAACTGCAAGTAAGCATGACTTAAAATTCGACCATGAATCATCCACATTATCACTAACAATCAAAGATTGCCAATCAACTTCAGACAAGTGTTCTCGGATTTTATTATAATCTGTATAAGAAACTTTTTGTCATATTACTTGGCCTAGTGGAAACCAGCACCGAAAACATAACACAATTGTGGTCACTAGATCCAATTGCAGGTAAATATTTAACAGACATGACTGTTTCAGGGTTATTTGTAAATACTAAGTCAAGTGTAGTTGGGTTTTGACCATCTCTATAACGAGTCGGTTTATCAATCAGTTGAGTGAGGGCGAGATTTGTTACAGAATTCAGAGTTGTTGGGCAGCGTTGTTTGGAGTTGTGAATCCGTAGCCGTCAATCCATATCACATCTGGCATATTAAAGTCACCAGTGATGAAAACACAATTTGAACTAGATGAAGCTATTTTACTCACAAGATCAGTCACGACTTGGTGTGAATCATTAGCATTGGATGCAGAGGGGCTTCGATAAATATTTCCAACAATTAATGTCTCTTCAGGGAGCTGACACTCAACAGCTACACATTCCACCCATGGATAAACATCAACATAAGGGGATAAACTCAGTATTTTAGTTTTAAAATTATTCTTCGCATAAATAACAGTGCCTCTCCTGTACCCTTTCGAACAAAAATTAGAAAATACTTCATAACCATCAACTACAATGTGGGAGTACTCATGCATTATTAGAGAATTTTTGGGACAAACTTCTTTAGCACAAAAATATCAATATGCTGATTAGCTAATAGCATCTTTACCTCTGGCAGATTTGAATGCATCACTTTCAAGAATCATGTATTTGTTCCTGGATTACTTAATGCCTCACCGTATTGGGGGTGAGCTTCACTTCCTTCAATCAGTGGCTCCGCTGAGCGTGGTGCCGCATCTGCATTCATGGATACTGCAGTGTGGCAAGATCAGCTTAATTCAGATAACAAACCACTATCGGCAGGAGAGACACAAGATTAATAACTAGATAAACTTAAATCACTAACAACACTAGAACTTGAAGACTTTGAATTATTTACAATGACAGGAGTCGAAGCTATTGTTCCATGTCTTGGGGAGCCTCGGATGGGACCCGAGCGCCCAGGACATCGTTTTTTGAAACGATCGACAAGTTACGAATAGCCAAACCAGTCTCACCAGCCTCACTTCAACGCTTCACTTCTTCAACAAGTCTTTTTCTAAGCTCGCTGTCATCTCTAGAAAAATCACTATGAAACTGGACACTCTCCTTTCGTTGTCTAGAGATCTGAAGAATCTTCTTCTTGATATCCTACGAAAAGACCCGATAAAAGGAGCGGGGCAAGCCGGGACGTGGTACTGAGTCTACTGGTTGAAGCATTTAGTCTTCTGACGTTCGTGATTGGTCCAGGGTCAAAATCATAAGATGAGCGAATAATATGCGTAATTGCACCAGTTTCATCATCAGCTGGAACAATACCATATGCTATGATATTCAATCGACGTTTCTCCTTGTCCCGTTCAGATCTGATTATCTTCCTCACTCTTGCGGCAAAATTGGGGTTTGTACTTGATATACTTTCATGAACAATATTACGGACATCTTGGGTACTGCATTTTGAGGATAGCTGTGACTGAATCTCCTTCACATCATTGGAGATTTCCGGTAACGACTCTTTTAAGTTCACTTTTAAATCTTCGCGTAGCTTACGTAGCGAATTGTCAATCACCTTCTCAACCATTGAGCTAGATACAGACGTGTCTGAATCACGAACTTTGCAGAGTGTGCATCGCCATTCACAACCAACTTTGTCAGTCATTTTTGTGAGAAGTTCGTATTCGGTGGCTGTCAGCTTCAGACACTCTATGCACAGCCATTGCTTACACTTGTCGCACTTTAGAGCGGATGAATGTTCTTCTAATTGTTGAGAGCAAGCTGCACAAAAGTCAATCCCCTTAGTATGGCTAATGTGCTTCCTTTTATTTCGTGGGGGTGGCATTTAGTAACTTTCCAACTACTGGCAACTCTCTCCAACAAATTAGTAAGATTCTGGCTGACGGTAACTATCTCGCAAAATTTAGTAAATTCAACGCTCTCGGCAACGCTGCTCTTGGCGTAGCCAAAGTAATGGAAGGGGCGTTCAATCTTTTCCTTTTTTTCAACTAATGACGTAACAAAACGACTATTCACTTCAAATTAAACATTATTTGTTAACAAAGGCATAAATATAAATGGACTGCTGGATGGAGTCTGGTGGAATTTATTTTATGGAATATATATGCTCAAAAATGTCAAAAAACGAAGACTTACAGGCGGGGGGGGGGTATTAAAATGAACCCTCGTTAACTTCAAGATGCAGTATGTCTGGTATCCGAATTTCTTCTAGCTCTAGGCTTCTTCAAACTGGGAAATTAATGATTCTTTCAATAATTTTCACCCTCTAAGTTTAGCCAGTGTTGCCAAAAAAAGGCAACACAGTATTATTAGGAAAGATGGTGGTTGCAGTGAATCCATGAAATGTAGAATATCCAAGGTGCAGGGTGTATATTTAGTAGAATAGCAAGGCGCCTAAAAGACATAAATAGGACGCTTACTGTTAACCAAAGTCCCCTGAGATCTGATACACCATACTCTATAAACTTTTATATAGATGAGTTTAGGGATTCCTCCCTACAAAGGTCATATCGGGTCCAGACTCCCTAAAAGGAAATACTAGGACAGTAGTTCTTACGTTCTACAAGGCTTGGTTGAGATCCAACCATATTATTTGGTATGTATTAATTGCTTGAACTTACTACCCCCCTTCCCTCTCTTTGTAGAAGATAGCCCTGTATCTTGACGCCCAAAAAGTCTAACTGGAATACTCCCTTACTTTCCACAAAGTTTGATTAGGGTACGACGAACCCCTTTTGAAAACACTATTACGGCAAGACCTACAATCCCTCTCCCAAAAGACTTTAGGTAATGCATGGACCCCTGAATAGTCTAATCAAAACAGACGTGATCCTATAATGTTCATTGTTAGAAGGCCTGACGGCAAAAAAATTTAGGCCTCCCTTCCATCTCCAAAGACGTTGGGTCGAGTTCTAATCCACAAAAGGCTTAACTAGGGCAGTAGCTTTTGCTCTCCACAAAGATCGTTCAGGATCTGACCACCTTTTCTGGAACAAGTCCTGGTGGTAAAAATTCAGTGACACCTTACGACAGGTTGTTGATGCTTTCGTGAAACCTAATTGATAATATGCGCCCTTATCAGGCTGAGTATAAATTGTATATTTTCCCCTTGCATAAAATATGATTGAGATCCAATGATCTATTTTGTTGATATGTTGATGACAAACTATCGCAACCCTCCCCCACTACCTTTTCATAGGTTTTGGGTAAGGGATGGGCCCCTAATATATCAACCAAGAAACATGATCTTATTTTCCCTCAAGTTTGATCAAGACCTATTAACATCTGATGTTGGATGTCCTGATGAAAAGTATTGACAGATTCCATCTACCCTTTTTCTACAGACGTCAGGCTGCTCCAGACGCCCTATAGAACAAGCCTAGGATTTACGTTTTCCTTCTTATTATTTTTAGTCGTTATTTGGCAATCCCTTGGGGTACGTTTGCAATTGAAATGGTTCCAAAATCGAGGAGTTCTAGGTTTGAAGCCTCGAGTGAGTTGATAAATGTAGACGGAAAGCTTCTTTTCGGAGGAGGGGGGGTTGAAGGCCCGAGTGAATAACGAGAAGTGGCAAAAAGTCAGTTCATTCATTAGTAGTATATAAAATCACAGTATTTGTCCTGGAGCTAGTGGTGCTGAAACCTCATTTGTCCCAACTATGCTCGATGGCGTCTACCTTCTTTAAAGTAATACGTGTTTGCGAATGCAACTTGTGGGTGCAGATCGAACAGAGGATCTTTTAACGCTTTCTAAATGTGAAGTATATGGGACGTAGGAAGTTAGTGGGGAGTTACTTTTCTCGTTATTTGGATGTGTCATTAGCTTAGATGAATTCAACGATTCCTTTATATATTTTTAAGTGCTAGGCCTTAAACTAAATTAAACTTGCTGATGTTTCAGTGCACGGACACTACTGCAAGCATGAATGAACTCTCCTCAGGGAAAGTTGCTAAATGGAGAATGTCATTTGCCCGTGTGTTTTAGTGACTCACTTTGTGATCTCACCTGATTACTGGGGAGAAAAGAGAGGTTCCTAATTCTTGGTTATCCCTCAGGATAAGAAGAAAAAAAATCTGGTGTCTAGACATGTAATGACATAAATGTTGTTTTTCTTTTCTCTGAACGAAGTAAATCGAGGTACGTGAGAAGAATAACCATTCCAGTGCAAAAAGGCAATGAAAAGAAAACAATATTTGGTTGGAAACAGTTCTGTGCTTTGGGGTTAATGCAAAATATAAAACCGGTAAATTTTCCTAGTGGTAGGCGTCTTCCCAAATCTTATCAAAATAATATTAATCGCAGCAAACACTTTTGATAAACTAACAACGAATTTTATTCTCAGGACTTCGGATGAAAGTATTTTCAAAGCTGCTCTTAAGCTAGCAGAACGTTTTGACGTGGATGTTTGGGAAGTTAAGTACAGCTATTTTGCAGCATTATTTCTGGACACCAATTTACCTGCTGGCAGTCTTGAAGTTAAACTTAAAGAAAATGAAATTTTACAAGATTTAAAAGAAAGACAAGAAGACTTAGAGGAAAGGTAAATTCGAGCGTTTCGATTAAGTGTTTTGTTTTTTGGACAAGGTAGACATGTGTTTTACATAGTGTGTCAGGTCTTCACATTCAGATCAACATTTCTTTTATTTTTAGGGGGTTTGAAGTTTTGGATAATAATTTAGACGATTAAATAAAAAAAAAATTGATCTTTTTCTATGTAAAAGAAAAGATTAGAGCGATTTTATATTGAAAATATTAACATTAGATATCTTGAGTTTTGGTAGCTTTATTAGGTTGTTTTATCGTGTACTTACCGTTGGTTTTTCCGTTGGACCGTTTTTTACGTTACCGTTGGACAACGGTAAGGTATAACAGCTACAGAACACGAAAATAAGGAAAACTACGTAGCAAATAAGCTTCTATATCTTAGCTGTCAATTGAGACAACCTTCCTCTCTGTATTCTATTTTTTGAATGACCGCAAATAATGGAATAAGCTCTAATTACCCAGTCCTTTTTCCTTGCAAAAATGAAAAAATGACCGCCTTTTCTCAAAAGAAGACAAAAAAAAGAAAAAAAGATAATTATCATTAGAAAAAATAGGGAGAGAATTTGAAATTTTTAAAAAGCTTATGTGAGATTTTTAGCTTAGAACAAGAAGAAATCTCTCTGAATAAAGAAATATAACGTGGAAATAACGTAAATTACAGCGGACACTGAGGCTAAACTTAAACGACAGAAAACTTACAAAGAACTGAAACGAGCCGCAAATTTATTCCATTTGAAAACTTACATAGCACACTGTAATTTAAGTGCATGAAACAAGTTTAAAAGTTGTTCTTCCAATCTTTTTGTTTTTGACAGTTCGTCACATTACTTATTACGCTCACGCTCTAATAGCAAAAGGGCCCCAGCCACAACTTACGCTGGGTCTAATTTTAGCTTTCTAGTGCATCTCTAAGAATGGGGAATTTATGTCGTTTGTTGAATTTTGGCCCAACTTATTTACTTGTACTTGTGGTGGGAATCAGGCGTTTCCAAATCGCCCGGCATTGATGATCTTGGAGACCTTCTTGGACCATGTTGTTCGATCTTCTGCCAGCTGCTGTGCAAAAAGAAAGCCACTGAGTTGACCATCTGTGACCGAACTTTCTGAAACCCCCGATAGGTTCAAGGTCTGACTTGGCCAGGTTCCACCAGTTCTTTCTTTGTCCTCCTTGTCGTCTCTTCTAGGAGCTAATAGGCTCAACTAGAAGTATTTGGTGAGGCAGGTACTCTGGCGGTTTCCGTAATACATGGTCCAACCACTTCAAATGGCGTTCTTTAACAGTGAGCGCAACATCTCTCTGAATGTTGCACATTCGACGTATATCCGCGTTGGAGATACGGTCACGTAGCTGTACTCTGAGAATTCTTCGCAGACAAGTATGCTCAAACACCTTCAGTGTATTCTCATGCTGTAGTTTTACCGACCATGTTTCGCATCCGTAAAGGAGAACGGTGCGGACTAATGCCATGTAGATTCCAATTTTCGTTCGGACACTGACTTCGCAGCGATTCCATAAGGGTTTCCGAAGGGAGGCAAAGACCGTCTGCGGTTTCTGTATTCTCTGTTGGATATCAGCGTCGGAAGATCCGCCAGTACAAAGCTGCGAGCCTAGGTATATGAAACGGTTGACTTTTTCCAGCTGAACTTGGTTGACGGTTAGTGGGAATGGTCCTGTGTTGTGGTTAATAGCCATGAATTTCGTTTTCTCTTTGCTGACTTTCAAGCCGATCAGATGTGCCCAGGCCACCACGTTGTCAAGCATATTTCGGGCTTCTACGGGGTCTGACAAGAGGCCAACATCATCCTCATAGTCGAGGTCAGTCAGTGAGAGATTCTGTCCAATCTGCGCTCCTGGATAAGACGACAGAGAATTTTCAAGCACTCAATCGATGCAATAATTGAACAGAGTCGGAGAGAGGAAACACCCTTGTTTTACTCCAAACTCAACCAGGAATTCTTCGGTTTCTTCGCCATAGACTCTAACTCGGCTCACTGACGCGTCATAGTATGCCTTCATCAGTTCAACAAACCTCAGCGGCATTCCGTCGTTCTCTAGGATCTTCCAAAGTTCCTGGCGAGTGACAAAGTCGAAGGCGGCAATGAAGTCCAGGAACATCAAGATCAGGGGTAGGTTGTACCTTTCAAACTGCTGAATAATGAGGCGAAAGACGAAGATATTATCAGTACGAGCCTCTACCTGGTCGAAAGCCGGCTTGATTTCCTCGAGTTCTTTCCTCCCTTGCCCCTTTGAAGCGGTTCAAGCTTATGAACCCGAATATTTTGACTGCAATGTCTATGAGACTTATTCCGCGGTAATTTTGTATTCGGTTTTGTCTCCTTTCTTATAGAAGGGGAGGATGACTGATGTCTTCCAATTTTTGGAAAAGAGTTGGTCCTCCACACTTCTTCGAGAATGCCATGGAGCTGTTCAGCAGTGATCTCAGGGCATTGTTTGTATAGTTCCAGGGGGAGGCCGCTGGGGCTTTGTGGTTTTTTAGGCTCTTGATCGCTTTTAGTATTTCGGCTCTGGTCGGTGTATCCAGCTCAGTATCGTAAGGCTCTTTAGGGACGGAAGGTGGGAAGGCATCATGAGCAGATGAAGGGGATAGGTTTAGGAGGATCTGAAAGTGATCTTTCCATCTTGCTGAGTGTTCCTTCTGACAATTAATGATTTTTCCTTATCTGTTTTTGACTATTTCTGAGATAGTAGCTCTCTTACCAACGGATTCCTTCAGGATCTGGTAAAGCTTGCGGGTGTCATGTAAGCGTGCTGCTTTCTCTAGCGACTCGGCAGCATATTCCCACATTTGGTGGCGGTCGAGACGAACAGAGCGTTTTACCTGTCTGCGTAGCTCCTTTGTTTCTTCTTTAGGGCCGCCCATCTTTTGTCTTCATTTATTTTTCATTTATTTATTCAAAAATTCATATTCATCAAAATCTTCAACTTGCCCAAATGGAGAGACAAGCTCGACTACTGGGCAAGACATATAAACAAAATTTAACAATCCTCATTGATACAGAACAAACAAAAAATGAACCACTATTTCATCAATAAATAAAAAAAAGAGTATCTTTAATGGGAGTATTTAAGGTGGAGTAAGTGGAGTGAGGCCAAAATAAAATTAGGAATTAAAAAGTTTTACCAACCGTTCTTGCAAGCAGATTCCATTACATGACTTTTTAATCGTCTCTTGAAAGATCCTTTTGGTAACTCAACAAATTTATTTAATGAATATTTGTTGGCTATTGATGGGATCATATACCGGAGGTTGAAACGGGATCTTTCATTTTTCACCAGAGGAAGTTTATATGGGTGAACACATCTAGTTGTCAGTGAATTTTGATGTTTGGACAGTAAATTCTGGTCAAAAAAGAAATTATGTACATGTTGAATCTTAAAAAACCAACTAGATAATAGGAGATGAGATTTCTGTGTGAGAGTCATTATGTCTAGAAACAGGTAAGAGGTACGTGTTTCACAGTGGATATCTGTACTCCTCGGGTGTTGTAAAAACTTATCTAGAATTCGAATAGCTTTGTTTTGCAGGGTTTGTAGTGGTTTAATATGTGATTTAAAAGTCAGCAAAAATATAGCTGAGCAATATTGGATTTGTGCATCAATTAGGCAAAAATATAGGATTCTTAGAACCTTATATGAGAATAAAAATTTTAGTCGGTGGAGCAAACCTATATATCTTGATAATTTTAATCTCAACAACGAAATATGTGTTTTAAAATTCATGGTAGGGTCAAAAACGATACCTAAATATTTTGCTGTGTATACTCTTTTGATTTCATGAATAGTATCAATGGTAATTTCATTCAGAGAAATATTTTTCAACTTTTGATTTGATCTTCCATAAATAATAAATTCTGTTTTAACAAAATTAGGGACAAGTTTGTTAATTTGGAACCAATTTGTGACGGATTTTGTAACTTCAATCAGTTTTTCTTTCAGTGCATCTAATGTTGGTGCTTTTAAACTTGCTGCAGTATCATCCGCAAACATAATTGTTAATGCATTTTCAGTAGTAGAATTTGGGAGATCATTTATATATATTAAAAATAATAGAGGTCCTAAAATTGAACCTTGCGGTACACCGATATTATTATTCGATGTCTCAGACGAATATTCACCATCAATATCTACCACAAACCTTCGATTTTGCAAATATGATTTGATTAATTTTAAAGGTACTCCTCTTATTCCCGTATTTTCAAGTTTTTTAAATAGAATTTCGTGATTTAAAGTGTCGAAAGCTTTCTTAATATCAAAAAACAATGTAGCTGCTAAGCAATCATCATCTAAAGCATCATTAATGAAAATATGTGTTGCGGCGACAGCATCTTCTGTCGATCTTTCTTTTAAAAAACCAAACTGGAACTTCGAAAAAAAATTTGATCTTTTCCAGAAATGATGTAAGTCTATATTTCATTATTTTTTCAAATACTTTAGCCAGTGGGGAAAGGAGTGCAATAGGACGGTAATTATTGGGATCTTGAGCCTCCCCTTTTTTAAATATAGGGATTATTTTGGCCTTTTTCAGAAGATCAGGGAAAACACCATTTTTTTATGCTCTTATTTATAACATCTGTAAGAGGTTCATATATTACTCCTGATATTTTCTTTAAGAGATTTGTCGATATATCATCTACTGAAGCCGAATTTCCTCTCTTTAAATCACTAATAGCTTTTTGGTATTCATCAAATGATACTGGTAGCATATACAATGATTTATCTTCGTTTTTGGACATAAATCGTGTATAATCTGATGGCTTATCCAAAAGATCTCTAACCAATTCTTCACCAATTTTACTGAAATGCTTAGCAAATAATTCTGCGATATCCTTTTTTTCAGTTGATTCATTAACGTCATTTCCATTATTAAGAAAAGTCGGTATTGATCTTCGTTTATTTTTATTTAATTTATCACGCAATATTTCCCACATTTTCTGTTGGGACGCAGCTGAAGATATTTCCTTTTCATAATAATTTCTTTCACTTTCTCTCAAAGTTCTAGTCAGAGTGTTTTTGTACAATTTGAATTTCTGGATGTTTTCATCAGACGGATAGTTGCATTTAATTTTGTATAGTCTATTTTTTTCATTAATACATTTTAACAGTCTCGGAGATATCCATGGTTTTTGTGGCATTGACTTGGGTGTTTTCCTTTTAACTTTCGGACATATATCATTATAAACATCATTAAATGATTTATAAAACATTTCCAATGCCTTGTTTGCATCCTCAGTACTGACTACTTCCTTCCAATCTATATCTCCTAGCTTAATAATTAAACGCGCAATTGATTCATCATTTATTATACGACCTGTTTTTTCAGTCCGTTTATTTTTTTTAGATCTGGCCAAATTAAATTCAGAAATTATCACACCGTGATCTGAAATATCGTTTAATATTACAAAAGTTGAAAAACAAATACTATTAGAAAAAATATTATCAATTAATGTTGCTCCAATATCATCTATTCGAGTTGGAATCAGACATGATGGGAGCAGTCCTTGACAAAGCATTAGTTCTAAAAATTCTCTTATCTTCGAATCATTTTGCTTTGCTTGAATTTTCATTAGGTCTAGGTTGAAATCACCAAAAATAAATATTTGCTTATTCATCTGTGATATTTTATTTAATAAAATTTCAAGTTGCATCAAAAATTGATCTATACTTCCGGAAGGTGGGCGATATAAAGATATCATGATTGTTGATTTTTTATTAACTTCACATTCCAGAATACACGTTTCAAAAATCATTTCTACATTCCAAATCATTAGGTCTCGTCTTATTTTCGATTTTAACTCTTTTCTTATGATAAATCCTAATCCACCATGCTGATGGTGTTTTCTACTCTCGTGAACAAAATCATAATCAAAAAACTTTACATCATTAATATTTCTATCATTTAAGAAAGTTTCGTTTACCGCTAAAGCTTCAATTTTATTTTTATTAATTATGTCATTTATGAACTCAATGCTATTTAGTAAACCTCTGCAGTTAAAGCTAGAAAAACGTACATTACTGCATGTGGGTATAGAATCATCCATAAATGAATATTTGTTTTTCGGGCTATCTTCCAAAATTACTGCTTCATCATCCTTCACATCTTTCAAGCATTCCAGTATATCAAAAGGATTTTCCTCTAACAGTTTAGTTCTGCTTGCAAGATCAGGTAGATTATGTAAACTCAATATCATAAATCAACAAAAAAGCCTCACTCCAGTTAATCAGTAATTTAACAAAAGACCACTCAAAAAAGAAAACTAAGCTAATCACATATAACAACCGCATACGTCGGAGAAATCCATTGCGTTTCGGTGGAGGTATGTTCATTCTTTTTCATTCAACAGAGAACACGCATATTTTGGCAACAATGTGGGCACACCAACACATATTTGCGGATTTATATAATGACTGTTATGAACAAATCCTAACAAATCACTAATAATGCGAAAAAAATTTAAAAAATTACACAATTTATTCGACTGGTGGGACGTTATGCCACTTCTTTTTTTGTTTCACTCCGTCTTGGTCTATGTAGCATAATGTGGGTAGTACCGTGGGTGGGATCCATGCAATAAAACCTTTCTCCTTCATTTCTTTCTTTTTTTGATTCAGCGTAGCGCGAATCTCCCTGCAAGTTTTACTAACATCATCACTGAAGAAAACTCTTAAATTTTGTCGCTTTATCAAGGTCTTTTTTCCAGGGCTGGTCACGTAATTGTTTATTCGCTTGAAGTACCGAGAACTTGTCATCCGAGTTCATGAGTCGTATTTTCACAAATTTGTTATGTACTTCTTTAACTTCAAAATTAATTTTTAGTTGTAAGAAATTTACCAGCAAGTGTTCCATTTTCGTCGAGGCCTCCGGCACTGAAGCAGCCTTTAAATTCCAAGCAATAATGTTATCTTTCTTTTCCAAATTCTCTAATATGAGGACCTTATCAGTGAGAGGGCCTAATCCATGGGTTTCTTTCATTCTTATATCTTTTAATTCTGCCTGAATCTTTGTAATTGTATCCGAGTGGGTAGCAGTTTTAATTTCAATATCATTCACTTTGGAGGTTAGACCACTAATGTCTGAACGGATTTCGGATAATTCAGATCTCAAACCTTGTATCTCCTCCCGCGTTGCTTTAACTGTTTCTAAAATCTGATGGACCGAACTGGTCAGTGCATCGATCGAATCACGTATTGTCCCTTCGGCTGTTGAATCTTGCACAGATAATCGTGTGGATTCCATATCATTACGTCTCTTTTTCCTGGTCATAATAACTATTCACAGGTGTTCACAAAATTGGCATAAAATAAGTCAAAATGCGCGCTCTCCGATACTGAGATGTTAACTCGAGGAGAGCATTGAATGAACTGAAGTGGTTATCCAGTGTTGTCGTTTTATTTTTGCTCGGCCTAGGATCTCATCGGCAGTCTCTGTCATCACGGTTTTAAAGGTCTCCCGTCTCTTATCGGGGGTTAGGTTTTCATCAGAGCTGAGGGCGTCAAACCGGTTAGTCAGGTCCAGGTTGAAGGCATGCCGTTATTGAAGCCGGCCTTGGGCTTGTTTTTTCTTTGACTTGCAAGACGTAGCAAAATTTTTGCTGCAACGAGCCTGTGGTCAGACCCAGACTGTGAGCCTGTGTCCGCGCCGTTGTAAGAGCAAGAGTCCTGCACGGAACTTCTCCAGCGCTGGCGCACTAGAAGGAAGTCAATTTGGGCCTTAGTGACACCGTCATTTGAATACCAAGTTAAGAGGTGGCTAGGTTTGTGCTGAAATATGGTGTTGGTGATAACAAGGTGGCTCATCAAGGCGTAGTTTACCAACCTTTGCCCATTCTCGCATCTGTGACCCTGTCCAAATTTTCCCAGGATTTGTCTTGTGTTCTGGTCAGACGGACCAAACTGCTGCAGTTTGCTGTAGAAATCATCCTTTGTCGTTTTAGTAACGTCACGGGTGGGGGAATTCCGTGTCGACAACCTGCTTTCCGTGTAGCCCCAGACGGTTGGCCAAAAAGGACAATCTTTGGCAATCTGTCATCCTTCATCCGCAGAACGTGGCCTAGCCATCTCAACCTTTCTTTCATTATAGCCCTAGAAAGCGGGATTGAACCACATTTTTCGTACGAATACGAATAGAATCATAATTATAGTAAATTTAATGTTTGTGATTAAAATAGGAATTACACTTTGAACATAATCTCAAAACTTACTAGCCAAGCAGCGGTTATCATGTTATTCTACTATTTTTATTGAAGGTGTTTCTGGCTCTCTTCAGCACAATTTTCATTTTTGGCTAAATTATCACTAATTTGACTTTCCGCTTTAAAAGCACTTGCCTGATTTTCGATTTACATAGGTTCAAATCAATTGAGCTTCACATTGATTTTCACATTTAATACTACTACTAATAATAATAATAATAACTCACTGCAGCACCAAGCCGCCTGAGGCCAACACAGCTACGCACGCTCCTCCTCCAACCTAATCTGTTCAAGGCCTTCCTCTTTACATCCTCCCAGGAAGTTCCCATTTCCTTTAAATCTTTATATATGGCATCCTCCCAACCCAGACAAGGACAACCTGCTTTCCGTGTAGCCCCAGACGGTTGGCCAAAAAGGACAATCTTTGGCAATCTGTCATCCTTCATCCGCAGAACGTGGCCTAGTTATATCAACCTTTCTTTCATTATAGCCCTAGAAAGCGGGATTGAATCACATTTTCTGTACAACCTACTGTTTGAAATACGGTCAGTCAGCCAGGTACCCAGAACAATCCGTAGGCAATTTCTCTGGAATACATCTAGTAAATTTTCATCTGCTTTTCGGAGCGCCCATGCTTCAGAGCTATATTTGACCACTGTCATCACTGTAGCTTCCAATATTCTAATCTTGGTTTGCAGACATATCTTTCTAATCTTCCAAACTTTTTTTAACTGTGAAAAAACACCCTGAGGCTTAGCTATTCTACTTTTAACATCGTTACTGCTCCCACCGTCTTTACTAACAATACTACCAAGGTAAGTGAAGCTGCCAACCTGATCAATCTTATCGTTACCCAACGTCACCTTTTCATCTTTACTTATTCCTAGTTTTAGTGATTTAGTCTTCTTCGCATTAATTTCCAAGCCTATTCTAGCACCCTGAACTCGTGAAACCTCTAAAATTCATTCATTTTGATCACACATTCATCTAATATGCTTAAATCATCAGAATAATCTAAGTCCTGGAGTGTTTTTCCTCCCCATTTGATTCTGTGGTCTCCAATTGTCTTTCCTGTTCTCCTTAAGACGAAGTCCATCAAAATGATCCAAATAAAGGGGGATAGAACACAACCCTGCTTAACTCCTGATTTAATACAAAACCAGTTGCTAATTTCCTACCTTAACCGCAGGAGTATTAACTTGGATGTGAGTATTAACTTGGTCGACACATCCTCTACCTTTTCTAAAACCGCATTGTTCTTCCCTTAAAACTTTGTCTACAGCATCTCTCAGTCTAAAAAGTATCATCTTACTCAGTAATTTGCTACCTACAGAGACCAGACTAATGCCTCGATAATTACGACACTCACTCTTGTCATCTTTCTTATACAGTGGTTTAATTAAGGTTTTCCTAGAATTATTAGGTACCTCCTTTTTCAAAAAATCATGTTTATAATCTTCATTAGCTTATTTCTAACCTCAGAGCCACCATATTTAAGAAACTCATTTATCACACTATCGGCACCTGGAGCCTTATTATTTTTTTATCCTTTTAGTACTGTCACTAACTCTTCCTCACTAAACAAATCTTCCTTCACATCCAAGGTATCACAAACTTTTTCATTTTCATCTATATCTTTTACTGCAACTATATCTCGGTTTAGCACATTCTCAAAATGTTCCACCCATCTTTTTGAACTTTTTCCTTATCACTAATTGTGGCCCCATTTCTATCTTTAACTGGGACTAGTCCGGATTGCCTACTCCTTTTCAATTTATTAATATGCCAGTATAATATTTTACTATTATGCTGTCTAGCCGCATCTTCCAGATCCTCAGCAATTTTATCCATTGCCTCCACTTCACATCTCCCTAGTTCATATTTTAATGCTTTCTCCACTTTCTTTACATTCCTTTTGTTTTCATACGACCTATCACTCAGATAATTCTTGTACAAACCCCTTATACTCTCTATTAAACCTAAAGTTTTTTCACTAATATTCCTAGTTGCAGTCTTAGCACTCCTCCCTAAGACACCATCAGCAACTTCACAAATTGTTTTTCCAAAATTATTCCATCCATCTTCCACATTGTTTAATTTTAAGCTCTCAAGTTTAGCATTCAACTGTTCCTGGAAGTTTCTTTTCAAATTTCCATCCTTAAGTCTACCAACATCATAACTTTCCGGGATGTAGCTACCCTTCCGAAATTTCAGCTTTAAATTAACCTTAGACACTACTAGATGGTGATCTTTACTTTTAACATCAATTACAGCACTCCTATACACCCTAGTATCTTGTATGATCCTGCTAGTCTTCGGTTTACAATAACATAATCAATAAGGTTTGCTGTCTTTCCTGCAACTGTATCTCGGTGTAACCGAGATACCTACAAATTTGCAAAAGTCTATAGTTATTGCTGTTTTCTTTTCCTACGCCAAATTTACCTAGGCTGGAATACCATATGTCCCTATTTCTACCAACCTGGGCATTAAAATCTCCTAGCAGAAACACCATATTTCTACCTGGTACCATGTCTATTTGCTCCCGTAACTGTAAGTAAAATTCATCTGAGTCACTAGTATCTCCATCAGTTGTTTCAACAGGGGCATATACTGCTATAACTTATACCCTAAACTTTTTAGTCGTAAAATGAGCAATTAGTATTCTATTACTAATACCTTCCCAGCCTCAACAAGACTTAGCAGCTTCCTTATTCATCGTGAACCCTACTCCCTGTCTATGTACCCCATCCTTCCTGCCTGAGTAAACAAATTCTACGTCACCTAATTTCATGCTTCCTACCCCTGAGATATGAGTTTCTCTTCTATCAGCAAGAGTCGGAATCCTGCACAGATAGTCCCAACCCTTTTACCTCCGACTCATTGTATATTCATGCCTACAAATATTATGCTACTACGGGGAGGCAACCCATAGTATATAAATTAGCTAGGAAGAGGCTTTTCAGCCCGAAAACGCCCATCAAAACAAACCAAGCCCAGAAGAATATCCAATAATCAGAATCCCATGCGAGTGCTGTGTTGTTTACTAGGCTATAATTTCCTCAAAGGGCGCCACTCCTGAAGTGGGAACAATTGATCGCCAGTTTCCCAGTCTTGCAGGTACCCCAAAAGGGTGGAGGCAGCCCTCTATAGAGGCCGTTGTCCATAAATCTGGATCTTACACCCTGCCACAGTTGTCCTCCTATAGAGGATCCTCCCACGATGGAGTTCTGCATCACCATGCAATTTAACCCATTACTGGGAGAAGGTTTGTAACTCATGTGACGTGGGGACGCGTCAGTGGGCCTTGTTGAGTGTACATTTGATGGGCTCTCTTCCTCCTCCACCTGTATTTATGACCCCAGGAGAGGGTGCCCCAGTTTCTATTATGGACCCCCAGGGACAAGGTCCTTCTTAGTCTGTGCCTCCTACGGAGATACTGTACATATGTGTAGGGCATTCCCCTATCTGTTGTCCTCACCAAAACCTAGCATGATTATCTAATAATTAACTAACTAATGTAGCTAATAAATAGTTACAGTAAATTGCAACTTACTTTCAACTTAGACAATAGATTAAAGGATAAAAATAACACATACAAGCTCTGTTGTCCTCTGCTTAAACCTAGCATACAAACTAATCATTAACTAACTAATGCAACTAATTAATAGTTGTAATAAATTGCAACTTTCCTTTTAATTTGTACACTAAAATAAAGAAAAAAGAAAACACAAAAAAGCTCTATTGTCCTCTACCAAAACCTAGCATGTTAACTAATAATTAACTAATAAATAGCCAATTTGGCCTGATTGAAACACTTCACAAGTCACATCTTATGAAAAACACATTAGAGAATTTAAATTTTGAAGAATATTTATTAGAAACAATACTAGTAATACAGAAGTCAACCTAAATAGCCAATTTGGCCTGTTTGAAACATCTCACAAGCCACACCTACTAGAAAACACCTTAGAGAATTTAAACTAAGAAGAATACTTATTAGAAATAATGCTAATAATGCAGAAGTAGACCTAAATAGCCAATTTGGCCTGTTTGAAACACCTCACAAGCCACACCTTATAGAAAACAACTTAGGGAATTTAAATTAAGAATAATACTTATAAGAAATAATGCTAGTAATACCGAAGTAGACCTAAATAGCCAATTTGGCCTATCTGAAACATCTCACAAGCCGCACCTTATAGAAAACACCTTAGAGAATTTAAATTAAGAAGAATATTTATTAGAAACAATGCTAGTAATACAGAAGTAGACCTAAATAGCCAATTTGGCTTGTTTGAAACATCTCACAAGCCACACCTTATAGAAAACACCTTAGAGAATTTAAATTAAGAAGAATACTTATTAGAAACAATGCTAGTAATACATAAGTAGACCTAAATAGCCAATTCGGCCTGTTTGAAAGAAATTATCGACACATTTGCGGGGTTTCCTTTTAGTCTGATTCTGGCAAGTCTACAGGAGACTGGTTCCCATTCTAGGAGACAATTTCTGGTTCTTTGGTTCATGATGAAACACACTACTTGGAGTCCCTAATTATCTTCTACTCCGGAGTCTCAGATCCATCGATGTTTCTTGGGAATAGATTTGACCGCAAGGTCCCCAATCTTGCGGGTCACACGGAGCGCGTTGGCCACCAAATCCCTCGGCGTGGAGCTCAGTGGTGTTTACACCCTTCCGTCGCTTTGAGGTGCGCTGACGGATTTCCTCTGCTTCCCAGGGACGGAAGATCGAGCCTCATTGCCTGTAACTACCATCACCGCAATGGAGGTATACAGGCTTAGCTTGACCTTTGACTCCCACCTGGAATCAGCAGGGGCTTCAGGAAGGGGGCCCAAGCACCTCAAGCAAAAACTGGTGGTAGAAGCTTAAGTTTTTTCGACTGTTAGTTTGAAAGTTCTAGCGGCCTTTAAGAGTCAAAACTGATTGGAGGGCTGAGGAGCCCCACCCCTCACCCTGTTTTGCTGCACAACTACCCTCCTCACAAGGCCCCAAAAAATCTCAGGAAAATTTTGGGATAGCCATTTTGTTCAGAATAATCGAAATTTCCAATAAATACGCCTTTGGAGATGGCATGACCCCACAGCCCTTGGGGCAAGAACCGTAAATTATAGGAATTGTCAATGGGCTGCAGATATAATTTAAAGTGGAACTTTAAAGGTGGTGCGACTGATCTCGGGTGTCCAGTGCCTCAAAAGTTTCACGGTTTGTTCTTCGGATCGAAACAATTGTACAATGTGTTGACAGGAGTCTAGAAATGGAACTTCTTTTTTTGTCCCTGATTACTTTTAAACTTACAGCAGGTCCCTGAGTCAAGAAGACTTTAATGCTTTCATTCTATCCCCCCCCCCTGCAGAAAAGAATTGACCCCAATTTTTTTCCGATCGGTGAATAACTTTTATCTTTAGGTACTGTGGTTAAGGAGCCTCCAAGAAAGAAGGAAAAAATATACAAAACAAAATACTGCCCCCCTCCCAGAAAAAAGAAGGTCAGAAAGCTGTCTCCCTGTCGATTTGTATGGTGGGAGTAGTCGTAGTTCTCCTAATCGTCCGTCCCTCCTTCCCTTTCTTTGTGGAAAACAAGTTGTATTGTTACTTTGCTTGATTTGTATTGACAATTGATTCAACCCTAGATTTGCTTATATTTAATTTATTGGGTTTTTTCTATTTTTGTTTGGCAGCTGATTCGCTTTGGCCTTTTTTTCTGATATTTTGCGGAGACCTTGGAAATGGACTACAGACTTTCGAAACGGACTACAAAGTTTGAAATGGAATATAAAATTCGAAATGGACTAAAAAGTTTGGAAATGGACTGCAAAGTCTTGTAACGGAGTAAAAAAAAATTTGAAACAGATTACAAGCTTTGGAAACCGATTACAAAGCTTGGAAATTGATTACCCATTTTAGGAATGGACTGAAAACATAGTGAAAAAGTCATAGTAAGAGCTATTTTTGTGAGCTTTTCATGGAGAAGCCCCATTTCTTTGAACCAAGACTAGGCATCCCTTATTGAAAGGCACTCATTTGAATATAAAAACGTATTTCCTTCGTAATTTATATAATTTTTGGGGCTTTTAATGGAGATAGTTCAATTCTTTGAACCAAGACGATGGCTCCCTTATTCAATTATTTGAATAATTTGAATCAAATTTAATCATAGAAGCGTTTTTTATTCGTATTTTTTTTTTTACAATTTCTTTGCAAAACACAGTGAAAAGTGATCTTAAGATTTATTTTTGCGAGCTTTTCATGGCGAAGGCCCATTTTTGTGAACCAAGACTAGACCTCCCTTATCAAATGGCACATATTTGATTTATAGAACCATAATTTCTTCAAATTTTGTATAATTTCGATGCAAAGCACAGTAAAATATCATATAAGAACTATTTTTGTGAACTTTTAATGGGGAAGGACCATTGCTTTGAAATAAGACTTGGCTCTCTTGATTAAAAGGCACATATTTATACCATAGAAACATGTTTTTCTCGTATTTTGTACAAATTCATTGCAAAACACGCTGAAAATTTTTATTAAGAATTGTTTTTCGAACTTTTCATGGAGAAGACCCATTTCTTTGAACCAAGACTTGGCTCCCTGACTGAAATGCATCCATTTACTGCTACTACTACTGGTAACAACTCACCGTAGCACCAAGTCACCTGAGGCCAACACAGCTATGTACGCTCATCCTCCATCCCAGTCCATTCAAAACTTCCCTATTTAGACCCTTCCAAGAAAGTTCCGTTTCCTTTAAATCTATCTTTCTGATATCCTGCAACCCCAACCGTGGACGACCTGCTTTCCGTTCAGCCCTAGACGATTGGCCGAAAAGAACAATCTTTGGCAATCTGTCATCCTTCATCCGTCCCTAACCATCTCAGCCTTTCTCTCATTACATTCCTTGAAAACAGACCATACTTTCCGCACAGTCTACTGTTTTGAATTGAACCAAGACTAGACTCCCTGATTGAAAAACACGCATTTAAATCATAGAAACATATTTTTTTCGTGTTTTTATAATTTTGTTGCTACCTCCTGAGGGGCACTTTAGCTAAGAACGATGTAATCACGTTCATTCTGTTGGGAATAGAAAGTTCTCATTCCTTTTTTCAAGAGTTCAGAGTGATTATTAGATAATGTAAGATCTTTAACATAATCATGGACTGCATTTTACTGGACCAAAGCTGTTTTACAGATTTTTTTTTTTTTTTATTCAAAGGAGATTTGTACCTCCTATAAGCTAAAATAAGCCAATCATTCATATGTCTAATAGCTGTCTATGATGTTCCAGTGCCCCGCTAGCAGTGAAGAAGGAAAAACGAAAAAAAGAGGAAACATCAGTGCTTCCCATGCAATAAAAGTGACTTCCCTTGTTGTTCAAGCCAATAGACTGTAAGTTTCCGTAATAGGGCTTTTGGCCATGGCGATTCCAATGGTTTCAAAATAATCAATTTTTGGCTACTCTGGACTGAGGCTCGTCCTTTACTTGGTTTCAGCAACCGCTGCAACAATGATGCGGGATTTCATATTTTGTATATAAAAGCTTGAAACTTTCAGACCTGGACTCTCAAGAGTATGGTTCATAAGAGTATGGTCAATATGATACAATGCAAATTTTTTCATAATATAAGCCAAGTTTGGGTTGATTTAACTGTCAATACATATCAAATATACTAACAATACAACTTATTTTCGACAAAGAAAGGGAAGGATGGATGATTAAGAGAATTACGATCACTCCCTCCCCATGAATTGCCGAGGGAGTTGGCTTCGAAGTGCTCATTTTGTTAAATTTGCTTTAAGTACCAGAATCTGTACGTAAGACGTTCAAGCAAATCAATAACTAATTAGTTGTATTAATGCAATTTAAAATGCTTTCAGGAATGCTTTATTCCACCTTATAGCCATGGGGGGGGGCTTGTGGGAACTCCTTCAAATTGCGTAATTATATTGCAGGAGTAACATTTTGGTTTTGTCCTGCTTAAGTTTTTCTAATGCCAACCAGGTCAGTTTATTGAGTGAAAGTGGTTAAAGTTCCCTCTTCTTTTTTTCTTTTTTTGGAAAAAATGGACCTCATGGTGGGTTAATGAATATGACATTGTATTTTATACGAAAATGGAAATCTGGTAGTTTTCACCTTCAAATTAATGATAACAAAAAGCCCTGGTTGTAGTCGCGTTTAAAAATCTAAAGCCGAACTGGCCATCCATGACATAAACAAAGAAATGAATATAAAGACGACAAACGGGCCTATAGCCTGTAAATGAAAACGAAGAGAGCAAAAAAAAATCCAACGAATTTTTCGCCCGTATACAACAAATTGTCTTCAGCGTAGAAAAAAATAGAAAGTAAAACTAGAAAATATTAATATAACTAGAAGAATTAAACTAAAATAAACTAATATAAAACATATAATATACAAATTGATGTAAGCTAAAAAAAAAAGAAACGAAAGAAACAACAAATTTACATGTTTTTTTTGTAGGATGGAGCTGTCAATTTATGAAGCTTTATCTGGAGTAGATCATGGTCGTTTGAACCTCTTCTTTACCTTGCTTCTCTCTAGCAAAAATGCCACGAGAAAGGAAAAAGCTGAATATTTTTTGAAAGTTGTGAAGAAGCTTAAACAATATAAAGGTATTTAGTTTATTGGATTGGCAATATTAGATAGGGAACTCCATAGGAATAAGTTGTCTTAAAGTTCTATAAGAATACTTTTCATTCAAATTCAACGGCCAAATTGTCAAAATTTTGACAAAAAATCAAACTTCAGCGTAATGAACTGGGCTTGAAGAAGGGATTGCCTCCTCATAGATGGAACAATTTCTATTCATTTTAAACTTTATGTTCGTATTTACTTTTAGTTAAAATAAACTTTTTTGGGGGCATAATTTCTGACTGTTTTCAAATTATTTCTTGGAATCCCCTTCCCTCCCCGCCCCCTGTGCAAAAGTTTTCTTGGGTAATTCCTCCAGAAACTTTCCTTTTTATGAAGATTTTTCCATGTGCAAAATGCTCTCCTCTCCCGCAGAAAATTTCCCAAAAAATTTCTGTATATTTCTCAGTTACAAATACTGAACCTTGAAACTAAGCTAAATCAAATGGTTATCTCAAAATTTTGATCAGATATCCTGATATCTGATTTCTTTTCTAACTTTCTAACTTTTGATTTCTGTTGGAATGTGTCCTCTTCCCATCTTTTAGGACCATTGGTTAGTTCAGACCACTCTTTAAAAAAAATGAAACAAAAACACATCCCTGGTCTTTCATCAGTTAAAACTACGAAATTCCGCATTTTTTAGATAGGAGCTTGAAACCTCCACCGGTTGGCTCTCTAGAGCCCCCTTTTTTTTAAATTAGGCAAATATCCAGGCTCGTAGCTTTTAATGGGTATCAAAATAAAATTAAACTTATCAAGTAACGTTAAAGTTAATGAATGTTATGTATATGGAATCAGCCTTAAAAGCCAGTTCTTTTGACGCATTAATCAACTATTGGATAGAGTAGCTCCTTGCTTACTGTTTGTTACCCCGAATGGTCTGATAATATAATATTAAAGCGAAGGTACCGGCTTCCTGTATCCTATTATTTCCTGTTTTACACACTACTCTCCTCTCTACCTCTCCTTTTTATTATTATTGCTCATACAAACGTTTACTCATCATCTGTCATACAATTCTGGGGAAACTTTAGAGACAGTGCAATTTTTTTGTTAGCAATCCGCTCATTCCTGGTTACACTCCCTGTGTATTTTGCACATATTTGGTTACCTAAGACCCACGTAGAGGCACCAGTTACCGGCTCTATGGTACGGGCCGCTATTCTACTGAAACTGGATGGCTGGGCATTTACAGTGAAACTGCGGTAGATAACTACTCCCATCTCAGCTTTCCTCTTCCATCTCAATTGAGTGCTCTTGTTTTTTGTGTGTGCATGACAATAAAAACTAATAATCGGCTCTGTTCGTCGCATGTTTTTTAAATAAAATGAATTTGAATTTGAATTTAATTTGAATTTGTATCCATGGTAAATTTGATTTTTCACTGATGATATTTGCTGACGATTTTCTAAATACACGTCGGACTTTTAGTCGATGCATATAGATGCTGAGGATGGTTGGTCACAATTTGGTTCAAGTTGATAGTTTAGCCAAAGGCTGAATGCTAGAAAAATGGTTTTGAGACAGAAAGGTACAACATTTATCGTTAGCTTCTGTGATTTTTTTCAGGTTTGTAGGTCTGTTATTTTTTCTTCACCAGAATTTTTAACAGGTGAATTCAAATGCTACCAATTTGCCCCAGAGGTGGGCAGGTTTTTCCGTGACATGGGGCAGGCTGGTCAGAAAATGGGTAGCCCTTTTTTGTTCTGATGTTTCCAGTTCCAAGACCTCTGAAGGGATTGAACCTGATATGAAAGCGCTTGTTTTTGCTGTTTGTATTGGGAAGTAGGCCTACTCAGTTCAATATGTCTGATCTTAACAGTTCTTGTTTAAATTGAAGCTGAACATTTGATAAATGAAGTTAAAATAATTGTGTTAGAAGCAAAATATACAACTTCTAAATGAAACAAGACTACTACTATAATTGTGTCAGGTCTCAAATCAGTAAGTTTTCAGATCAGTTTGACAAAGTTTCAAATCACCAAGGCTAATTTTCAAATCTGCAAGGCCAAGTTTCGAATCAGCAAGGCAACGTTTCAAATCAGCAATGCAACGTTTCAAATCAGCAAGGTAAAGCTTCCAATCAGCAAGGCCAAGTTTGAAATCAACAAGACAAAGTTTCAAATCAGCAAGGCAAAGTTCCAAATCAGCAAGACAAAGTTTCAAATCAGCAAGGCAAAGTTTCAAATCAGCAAGACAAAGTTTCAAATCAGCAAGACAAAGTTTCAAATCAGCAAGGCAAAGTTCCAAATCAGCAAGACAAAGTTTCAAATCAGCAAGACAAAGTTTCAAATCAGCAAGACAAAGTTTCAAATCACCGAGGCGAAGTTTCAAATCATCAAGGCGAAGCTCCGAGTCGGCAAAGTTCTAAATCAACAACGCGAAGTTTTAATTCAGCAAGGTCAAGTTTAAAATCAACAAGGCAAAGTTTCAAATCAGCAGGGCAAAGTTCCAAGTCGACAAAGCTATATAGGCTGCTTAATTTGTCTTGATATTGCTTAGTTTCTGACACCAAACATCTTGTAGGGATGTTTTAGTAGACATTCCTGTAACTTATGGTGGGATAGCTAGAACGTGATAAGAAAGATGTTCTTCTCTCCTTTTTGGGGATACCAGGAGTATCTGCAAAGTTTTAGAAAGTTGTCTGTATATGGGGTTCGAGATGAAAAACCAAGTCAAATACAAATAATAACGAAGACCATACTGCCTTTCCATCATTTACACGGACAAAAGGTAAAAAAATAGGGAATTTATTTTGTAAAAAAAAAAAATCAGATGCCTCAGATATTCATTTGAGGGGTCAAGTTTCTCTGTCTTAAAAAAAGGAAAACAAAACCTGTTGTTTTACCTGTTTTTGTGTTATAAAGTCAGATGAATTGGTTGAAAGCTACAGGCATTTTGGAATGCATTTAAATTAGTCTAGTTCGAGTAGAGACAACTTTCCTCATTCAGGTCTTCCTAATTATTGTAATTTTAACATGGGGATATTTGGGGGGGGGGGAATGGGCTTAGTTCGTTTTTTTCAGGTTGAATCCGAATACCCAACACTTGGCAGGGGTTTCCGTTCGAAATTTTGTGCCTTGACGAGTTTTCAACTGTAGTAGTTTTCGGTATTTGCCTAGCTTATGTGAACATGGCTTGTTTTTATGCCTTTGGAATTCTTGTAGCTTTTGGATCATTTTTACGAAATATTAACATTAGAAAATAATACCTTTGATTTTCATTTGAAATTCAAAATTTCCTGTAAAATTTAAAATCAATTATTTTGTGTAAGTTGTCATTTGGAACTTTTGAGAGACTCCTGGCGCTTGCATAATGTAAAGGTGGGGGGTAAATTTCTTTTAGATTATGCTTTTAGTCTTCTTTTGAAGTCCCATGACCACCTACCAAGAAACAAGATCAATAAAATGCTGGATTTCCGGGATGTTATTACTGTCAAGATAAATTAACGGCACTTTATATTACTTAAAATGGGTTACATTGTCTTCGAGCAAGATGAACTGAATTTGTTTTCTTCTTTCTTTGTATTTCACTCATTTTTCTCCCCATCTAGCTCATTTTGAAGAAACTGCGATCAACGCTTTTTACCACGGCCGAATAGTCGGTTACTTGTTTTTATTTTTTATTCGGAGTATGCTCTTATATTCGCATTTTTTAATCACGAATTGTTCTGTCCTCAGACAATCTCTGGATAATTGTGTTTAGTATTTGCTAATGTTTTCATCATTGTAATTGGATGGGGGTGCGTCCATGTTTAATTGCTTCATGTAGCAGTGTGAATGAAGGTTTTATTATTACTACCTTTTTTTTATTACTAACTACCTTCTAAAGCTAGTTAAATTACTTACAGGAATGGATTTTAAAAGGTTGATATCCGGAAAAGAGGGCTTCCTGGAAACCATATTTCCAGTTTTATCACCCGAAAATGTGAACAATATTGTGAAGCTTGGAGTCACGGTCAGTACTACGGGGATTACAATCTCGCCGAGCATAATTTATGGATCGTTATCGAAGAAAGTCGTTTTTGAGGTATGGCCTTGGCTATTGATCTATAAAATTAACCGAAAAGGAGCATTTGGCAAGGTTAATAGGTTGCTAATGATTCTGATGCTGCTAGATATGGGTTAGGCAAAATGGCCAAGGTTGATTTTAATTTAATTTTGTGTGTCTGTGATGCAAGTTATGTAAGCAGGACGTAGCCTAGAGTGTTTACAAGTGATAAAGGAGAAAAACAATGTTGAAAACTGTGTTTCTCTCCTTTCTGACTCTCCTTTGAAAAGAGCGGATGAGTTCAAATCACTCTGTGGGGACGAACTAATTATCCATATCAGTGGTTCCTAACCTGGGCCATCCGTACCCCTAGGGACACGCCATAGACTGGTTAGGTGGACTTAAAAAAATTAACAGGGCGGCAAAAAAATCACTCTTGTCGTGCTACTCAAATAATGAAAAAACTCGTTAACCTGATGAGTAAGTCACGAAACGGTTTCGATCATGAAACTCTGTTTGTTTAAATGGTTTGGTCGAAACCATTGAAACAAACAGAGTTTGATGCTGGAAGGTCCACAATTTCTGGGCGCTGAAAGTCGTATGCAGATGCTGTGTAGGATGGTGCTAGGGGGGCTGTTGCATATAGAGTTTCAAGTGTGGTTGTCATGTTTTGCCTGTAAGTTAACAATATAATTTGTGTAAATTACTGTGCTCGTAAAAGCGGTAGGAACAGTTCTCCACCGGGATCCGATAAGAAAAGATCCCGGTATGGATAAGAGGCAAACAAGAGGAAAGGGGAAAGAGCTACAGCCTTATCTAGAATGTTCTCAATTAGCCTGTTCTTCCCCAAATCCGGAGAAAAAGAAAATTGAAAATGACCTGTCATCACTAGAACAAAAAGGAGAAAGTATTGTGAAGCTTGCATTAAGTATGGATTTCCCTATGTAGGAGATGAGATCTGCCTTAAACACGACGTACAATATGTGGGGATGCACTGTCGAGTGGCTGTATGAAATCTTCCTTGCTCTTGAGACATTTGTGAACTGAACATGCTAAATATACTTTGAAGGACCCTATTTTTCGAAGTGCTTTGAAAAGAAAATAAGACTAAATCTAATTTAATGATACACATACAATGCGCAAATAAAGGTCTTTAAAATGCCGTTGGAGGCAACGACGTAGCCGTTGGAGGCTACGTCGTCAGCTACTGTGCTGCTAGTGGGAAAGAAATCAAACAAATGCGGAAAGTTCGATTCCCCCCTGTATAAAAGACTATCTAGCTTAATAGTCTTGCCTATTTGCAATCTCACACAGTTTTTTAAATAGAATTAATTTTGACAAAAAAAAAATTGAATTTTCGTGTACAAGCTTGATGACTGACGTTATAATCGTATAGGTTGTAACCATGTATGACATAATAAGTGAATGCAATATTTATACACGCTTATCTATCCACAAAATAATATAAAAAATACGTAATTACAAAAATCAATTTTTTACGAAAACCAGCCCTTTTCTATAGCACTATAGTACAAGCGCTATTTTAACTTTATAAACAGTATATAAATATAGGTATGTAAAATGCAGAAATTCATTTGGGGGTTTTAACGAAAAAATTGATTTGTGAATTGAAACTAGAGAAATTCTTGTGAATTTAAATAAAATAACTTTTGTTTCATCTCTCAGTTTAAAGTTATAATTGTCTCCTTAAACCAAACTTTTTTTGGCTTAACCGTAAAGTACGTATCTTTATATTGTTGCCCTATATTTACAAAGAAATTTTTTATTTATTTATTTTTTTTTAGTTTTCAGTTCAGAATCGCTAAAGTTATTATGTAAACTGCAAAATGTTTATGGTGTTAAACCAATAATACTAGTTTTTTAATTCTAAAAAACTAGTTCTATAGTAACTATAATAAACAACTAACTCTTGCCTATACTAACTTGTATAGGCAACTTAACTATAGTAAAGGCTTGTACAGTTACATAATTAAACTCAAGGCCAAAGAAACTAAACCCTTTGTTTCATTCATATTACTTCATTATTTTAGCTAGGTTTACAATAAAGAACGAATTCTTGCCCATACTAGCTTGTATAGGCCACTTAACTATAGTATAAGCTTGTACCGTTATGTTTTAGTCAATGTATTAAAAATTCCCTCCAACAGGGAATCGAATCCCAGACACCCACGTGACAAATGGGTATGCTTACCATTGTACTATCGGAGACTCATTAAAAATATGTTACATATATGATAATAAATTCGCTAATACGCTAAAAAGAAATTATATAAGAAATCGGTTTAGTTAATTATAAATGTGGATTATGTAAGTTTCATCGGTATCATCGCTGTAGAGATGGCTGAAAATGTCGCTCCTTACTTTCAGTTAAAAAAAACTAGTTTCTTTTTAAATAATTTCTGAACGTTTTTGAATTAATGCATGTTTGATTTTGGCTCTCCGCACAAAAATTAAATTATTAAAATAAAATTTGCATGTTAATTCCTTTTTTGGCTAAATGGCTTTCTCTTTGTTTTGATCAGATGGTGTTGAGAAAAAAGGGGTGGGGAGGAGGCCTAGTTGCCCTCCAATTTTTCGGTTATTTAAAAAGGCAACTAGAACTTTTAATTTTTAATGAACGTTTTTATTAGCAAAAAATATACGTAGCTTAAGAATTAACTTACGTAACGCTCGTATATTTTATTATGTATATGATATATGTATATGAGGGGGGTTTTGCCCCCTCGTTAATACCTTGCTCTTTACACTAGAGCTTAAATTTTGTCCCAATTCTTTAAGAATAACCCTGAATCAGAAAGGCCGTAGAATAAATAGTTAAAACTACTAGAAACACTTTAGCGTAAAGAACGAGGTATTTAGGGAGAGAAGAATCCCTAATATGCGTAATAATCTCTGTTCGTTTTAAGTTTTAATGCTACTCCTTACTTTCAGTTGAAAAAACTCTTTCATATTTATTTTTTTCATTGTTATTTTTTTATAATAATGCTAGAATATCCTGCAACCCCTTCATTGAATTTTTCTTCCCCCATGACGTATTCCTCCTAGGAAAGATCCTCCCACATAGCCCCCTCCCCTCAATCCCCCCCGAACCAAAAAAAAACCCCTGTAAACGTCTGTACACTTCCCAGTAAGTATTACTGTATGTAAACACTGGTCAAAGTTTGTAACTTGCAGCCCCTCCCCTCGGGACAGTGGGGGAGTAAGTCATCCCAAAAGACATAGTTATTATGTTTTTTGACTATGCTAAACCAAATGGCTATTTTAAAATTTTGATCTGTTGACTTTGGGAAGAAAATGAGCGTGGGAGGGGGCCTAGGCGCCCTCCAATTTTTTTGGTCACTTAAAAAGGACTTTTAAGGGACACTAGAACCTTTTCTAGGACACTAGAACTTTTTATTTCCGTTAGAATGAGCTCTCCTGCGAAATTCTAGGACCACTTGGTCGATACGATGATCCCTGGAAAAAAAATAAATAAATAAGCACGCACCCGTGATTGGTCTTCTGGCAAAAAATACGAAGTTCCAGATTTTTGTATATAGGAGCTTGAAACTATTACAATAGATTTCTCTGATACGCTGAATGCGATGATGTGATTTTCGTTAAGATTCTGTAACTTTTATATGGTGTTTCCCTCTATTTTCCAAAATAAGGTATATTTTCTCTGGCTCGTAAATCTTGCTAAGTAAGACTAAATTTGATGAAACTTATATATTTAAAATCAGCATAAAAATCCGATTCTTTTGATGTATCTTTTAGTATCAAAATTCCGTGTTTTAGAGTTTTGTTTACTATTGAGTCGAGTCGCTCCTTACTACAGTTCGTTACCACGACCTGTTTGAAAGGCCATAGGTTTTTTCCTGTTTGTTACGTAAAGGATCGACATAGTTTATCATAGATGGTATCAGTCAAGAGGATATCATGTAGTAGCTATTAATTCAGGTTTTGTGTAGACTTTAGATTGACAAACCTATAAAATTACCTGCGGCAAGATTACATTAAAGGATGAACTACTGCCTATAGTAAATGATTTATTTTCTAGTTGCAACGGTAGCTAGTTTATGGTAAAGATTATAATAAAAAACGAACTCTTGCCTATGTTAACTTGTATAGGCAAATTCACTAAACTATAGGCTTGTACGGTTATACTTAACGTTACATAAAGAAACGATAAAGTTCATGACATTAAACGAACTCTTGCCTATACTAATTTGTATAGGCAACTGAACTATAGTTAAGATTACAGTATTCATATTATTACAAAGCAAAGGGTATCAGAAAAAACTACAAAACTTTGTAAGCTGCATTATATTAAAGAATGAACTATATTATTATTATTTAAGAATTAACGACGCTTCTTGACTACAAAGGTCCCTGCGTCGGCCCTGCAGTGCATTCCTGCAGCGTGATTCGATCTCTGGGTCCCGTATTACCAAGCTAAGGTCAAATCCACTGCGCCGCCACAGGACAGAATGAACTATAGCCAATAGTAATTAAAGTATTTAAATATCCGGGTTGCAGCGGTAGCTAGCAACCTAGTAAGAGACAATCACGTCCAATACTAAAAAATACTATAGCCAAAAACTCCTTAAAATAGTGTCAGATCAAAACAAGAAATACACTATTAGAACCACCTTGTTCGAAACCTCTATATAGGAAACTTACCGCCCCTTTGCTTGAATAACGAGGAATATCTATTAGCTTGAGAAACAAGAAAAGTTGTTTGAACTAGGATATTCTGCATCAAATGCATCTTTCTTTCCGTTTTTATAATAAAGAACGGCATCTAGCCCATGTTAACTGAAATATAATAAAAATAAGAAGCCTTTTACTTTCAATCTGTACCCATAATAAAAAAAAATAATAAGTAATAAAGGCGGGGGGAGGGCACAAACTATATAACTGACTTAATAAGAGTTAGCCTACAGTAATTCAAAATTTTGGGAGCCACTGATTCATACAAATCGTCCAAACTTTTTTGATTTTGGAAAATGCAAATGGTCATACAGGGCCCAGGATATGATCCCAAATGCTGCAAGGCTACCTTGCAAAAAAATCCCCAATTTTTTCGCTTAAAGTGTTCAAGAGCTATATTATTTTTGGTATCTTTGAGAAGTTGCCGATAGGATATTCATTTAAATGTTAAAAATTGTCTTGTATGAAATATGTTGAGATATTAGAATATTGAAGGATATTAAAAGGAATATAGGTTAATTTTAATTACAAACGCACGTATTTGTTGCAATTGCCTTTAAAACGAACCATTAAACAGCTCTCTATGACGTTCCAGTGTCCAACTAGCTTGGGAGGAGGAAAAGGAAATAAAAACATGCTGTCAATGCAAAATATCACGATTGCAGTCACTTTCCTTGTTTTTCAAGTCAACGGATTTTCTTCGCTGTTCAAGACAAGGGACTTTAATTTTCCTTAAAAGGGGGTTTCGGGCAAGGTGGTTCTAATGGTGTACTTTGTAGTTCGATCTGATACCATTTTTACGAGTTATGGGCTATTGTGTTTCTTAATATGGGACGTAATTATCTCTTACTAGGTTACCGCTACTGCAGCAAATGTCGAAAATTCGCTTTATTGTTATTATTCCATAGTAGGATTAGTTTAATTTTAAGCATTATTCCCCACCTGTCAATTTATGATACAAGTCAGCCTTTTTTTTATAATACAAGGAATACTCTTATAACCAGTTTATAACATATCAAGGAATATGATGAAATTTGGGGGAATGAAGTAATGGGGCCACTCAAATGTGACATCATATCCCAGAAAGACTTGAAATACAGTTTTTTATAATGTTTAAATATATTTTCTGTCTTGGAATATGCAGTCGACAGCCTTTTTCCCCTCTTTGGGGTAAAATTGTTGTTTCGTGCGACACAACGGCGCAAAATGCCACTTTTGCTGTGGCACAGTTTTATTGCTACATAAGAATAGCATTTGAACATTTAATTTCCGTTGGAATGAGACATCTCTTGGTTTTCTGTAACTATTTGTTCATTGGTCCACACCTTTTGTATTTTAGATGTTTCATTTAGTTGGGAATTATTTTGATGAAAAATAGAAGACGCGACTTCACTATGTTTGTATTCATAATGGTTTTCTCTAGTATATGTATTTTATGACGGCTATCTTGAATTTTTTTTATTCCCCTTTTTACATCCGTAAACTTAAGGTTAATGTTTCGTGAAAATATGTGATTTTATGACAAATGTAACTGACACCGAACTGATGCAAGTCGCTTGTGCAATTGGACTTGTTAGTTTAACAATTTGTTAGTTTTGTTCGTTTATTAAGCCAGAATTATATTGCTCAATCTGTTAGAGAATGATGAACACTTGCTTAAAAAATCAGATTCTTTTTCTTTTTGAGAACTTTCAGCCAATTTTCAACGTTTTAAACAAAAGTTTCCAAAATGTGATTCATTTCGTAGATGAAGCTGAACGTTGTCTGTCAAATGATATTAAAATTCGTGGTTTTAATTACTCTTCTCTTTTGTTAAGGGACATTCTAAACCAGGTCGACCGGCGTATAGTTATGCAGAATGGCTGAACAGATTTGATGAATGTAAAGTATTTATGACTCAGCTGAATCATTTGGATTTCCTTGATGTTATTGACAGTCTTTGCTTCAGCCAAAAGGCGACAGAAACGATCCCAGTACAGGCAAGATGTGACTTCTTAAATAGAGGCTTAAAATTTGTTCGTCAAATAATTGGTAGACTGGCAAAGGAATTTAAAGAAGAAGAGATGTGAGTTCTTTCTTCTTTCACTAACTTTTCAAATCGATTACCAGACTGATTAATTAGATTGTAATTATTCATTATCTTCATTCATGGACTTTGTTAACCATACACTCGGTTTCGGGAAGAAAAGTGACGGGTTCTAATCTGAACCAGGGCTAGCATACTCAGCGAGAAGGTGAGAGATTACGTGTCAGCGTACATATATGTCTGTTAAAATTGGGAGAGGAGAGGGGTGTAGCGGGTGTATTTGTAAATATTTCGAATCTTAATAAAAAAAAAAAAGTTCAGTGAGCTTCAGGCAGGGACATAGGTTGACCCTTGGACTTTCAAAATGTTGAGATTTTCATTTCTAGTTTAGAATACAAAATTATGGAGCAGAAATGAACAAGAAATAAGTAGCTGCACAAGTGTAGCTAAAATAAACAATATGAAAATTTGACTTGGAAAGTGAGTTCGGGTATTTTTCGTAGCTTTTTAATAGTCATTTATCGATAAAGCATACCTAAAATCCCCCCCTCTTTCATTTTTTCGTTATTAATTGTACAAAGATCGTTACAAAACTTTGAATGATATATTTTACTAATTTGAGTTAATTTTTATTGACCATTTTTATATTTAATAGATTTCTTGTTTGATTAATTTTTAACAGTTTGTATTATTATTTGGCTGTTTCTATTCTGTTTTAACTAAAACTTAAAAACTAAATCAATTTATCAAATCTTATGAAAATATTATCTTATCTCATTGGGTGAAAGCCAAGCATTTATATTCGAAGTACTCGCAATTTCAATCTGCATGCTTTTATCAACGGGAGCATCAACTAAAATCATAGCAGAGGCCTGTAGCTCTGACGAAAAGAAAAGCAGCAGCAGTCTTAAAACAGGATGATAAACACAAAATGAAAAAATTGGATAAGGGAAGAGAACACAAGTTACTAAACTAATATAATCATACTTTTATGTATTTGAACAAAAAAAGACCTCCCAAAAAATACAAATAAAATAAATCTACAGTTCTTTGAGCATCACTCTTAAAAAGCATTTATTGTTCTAAAAAAAAAGAACTCCAAACGCAATGAAGATGTTATTGGCGTTCTTCTATCGATTATCACCATGGTTTTCTATCCCGTATACAAAATTGCTAGCCGTTCCCATAATTTTGTACGAAATTAAATGCATAAGCAGGACACTACCAAAAAACAAAACTCAATATAATTCTACTGTTACGTAATTTAGCAAAAAAAAAAATCCGAAAAAAAAAATACAATAAAGAAAAAAAATCAATTTATAGTTCTTCGAACATCACTCTTGACAAGTATTTAGGATCCTGGACGCTCACACACAAAAAAGAAGAAGAAAAAATGCGATAATGAAGATGTTGTTGGTATTCTGCTATCTAATGTTTTCTTTTATCACTATGGCCTTCTATCCCATATACAAAATTGTTAGCTGTTTCCTTAGTTCTTTATAATCCTAAATGCATAAGTGGAATACTACCAAAAAAGTAAAATAATAGTAATCCGTTTGAGAAACTTTAACAAAAGCCATATCCCCAAAAATATAAACGAAAAGACGCTCGTACTAATTAAATTAGACTATTTGACATCGTTCTCTTTATAATGGCTTTTCCTGCTGCTACTAAATAACGAGGCAACCTAGATGGCATTATCCGGTATCTATATCTCCTCCTTCAACAAAAATCAAACATTTTAAATGAGAAGACTCCCTACATAGATGAAAGATAACCTAAGTCATGATCCTTCTCCCCAGACATGTGTCCTCTTATCCTTTGCTTCCAGACTTTACCTCATTCTCCCTGGATCCTTGCCAAAAATCGGGCAAAAATTAGCTCGAAGCTGAATCCGTGTCTTAAGTATTTGAAAGATAACCCCAACCTAAAAGCAAACTACCATTCAATTCTCTTTTATATCCCTATAGAAATTAAGGCTTGGAGATTTATCGAGAGCTGGTTGCCATAGCTTTACTTCGGTCTTTAAGTCTTGCACCGAATTCCTTGGAGAACTTCAATGTCTTCTGGTTCCTGTCCATTGTCCTATGAACTAATAAATCGATTCTCGTCAGGTATCCTTTTGTTTTGTGTCGCTCATAATCGTGTGTTGCAAATAATTGGGTGTATTTTGGGTGCACCTAAGCCTTCTCCTGATCTTCTGTAGCCATCTGGGTGCACCCTCTATGGCTTGGGTGCATCTTTATATTTTATAGTGAAATACTCCAAAATTTTGTAATCCTTGAATATGTTTAGTGTTTTTTAGGTCCAAAATTGGCCTATAATATCAAATTTGAAGGGTTCCTAGTTGCTTTGTTGGCTGGAAGTCTTATATTTATGAGCCACATTGTAAATTAAGCTGAACTTCGGTGTTAAATTTGTGTTTTTGGAAGTTAGTGTTACTTATTTCTGATGTCAATGTATTTCTGTGTATCCCAAACATTACCTTTCTGACTTCTGTACCATGGCTGTTATATGACACACCCATTTTCTATCATACAGTTCGTGGTAACGAACTGTAGTAAGGAGTGACCCGGCTCAATAGTAACCGAAACTCTAAAAAACGGAATTTATATAACAATAGTTACATCGAAAGAATCGCATTTTAATATTGATTTTAAATCTATAAGTTTCATTAAGTTTAGACTTACCCATCAAAGGTTTCAGAGAACCCTACATAGAAGTTTCAAGGTCCTATCTACAAAAATGTGGAATTTTGCATTTTTTTTTTGCCACAAGACAGATCACGGATACGTGTTTATTTGTTTGTTTGTTTTTGTTTTTTTTGTTTGTGTGTGTGTGTTGTTCAGGGGTGATCGTATTGACCAAGTGGTCCTAGAATGTCGTGAGGGGGCTCATTCTAATAGAAATTAAAAGTTCTAGTGCCCTTTTTAAGTGACCAAAAACTGGGGGCTTCTAGGCCCCCTCCCACGCTCATTTTTGACAAAGTTACCTGATCAAAATTCTGAGATAGCCATTTTGTTCAGAATAGTCGAAAAACCTAATAACTATGTCTTTAGGGACAACTTGCTACCCCACAGTCCCCATGAAAGGGGCTGCAAGGTAAAAACTTTGACCAGTGTTTGCATAAAGTAATGGTTATTAAGAAGTGTACAGACGCTTTCAGTGTACAGTGTACATGGCTCTCCATTCATATGCGGAGAGCCAAAATCAAAACATGGATTAATTCAAAAATGTTCAGAAATTAAATAAAAAAAAAACATTTTTTTTAAGTGAAAGTAAGGAGCGATATTAAAACTTAAAACGAATAGAAATAACTATTCGTAGACGTCAACGTCAACCCCCGCTTTTGACGTTAAGTTTTACTGTTTTAAAAAGTAGAGTTGAGAGAAAGAGTCAAACTTTAGCGTAGAGAGGGGGCGTTGAGGAGGGAACAGCCCCTCTCATATACGGAGTAATTTCTGTTCGTTTTAAGTTTTAATATCGCTTCTTACTTTCAGTTAAAAAAAAAACTTATTTTTTTATATTTAATTTCAACATAAGATGAATCCTGCATATCTCAAAATTTCAACCACTTTGACCATTTTCCGCTCAATAAAAATTATGGTAAGGATTCCAAGGGCTATGTCTGACAGTTGTAACTTGCGATTTCGGACATTGGCCTACAGTTTTTCTCTTGCAAATTATTTTAAAGGAAACTCAAAGAAGTCTGAATATGGTCAGGTGTCTTTGCCAGTTATATAATGTAATGTGCAAACATTAATATCGACAGATTGAGGTTTGTCTCAGAAGTACTACATTAAGTATAGTGGCTGCAATATAATAATAACAATCTTTATTCTTTCCCTTTATCACAATGCAATAACATTGGTATCGTCAAACAAAAAAAGAAAATAGAAAAACGCAAAAAGACACAAAATAAAGAACACACATGATGAGCTGTCACTTCGATTTGAGGATATTGTTGTTGTAGTACTTCACGAAGTATGGAACGAAGGAGTTTAAAAATCTTGTCGTTGAGTGTGTAGGCGTGCATTCTAACAGTTCTTTTCCCTCTTTAAAAGTTGCCACCCTCGTCTTGCGTGCGTGAGTCACTGAAGTAAACTGAGGCAGGATATCTTGGTGCGTTGGGGACTTCAGGATGTCAGCTCCAAACTTCATCAGTGTTTCGTGCCTCCTTTCATCCAGGGTTGGGAGCCTGAGTTCGCTCAAGCTTTCTTGGTAGTTTTTGTAATTTGATCCAAGAATTATTTTGCAGGCTCTTGTCTGAATTGTTTCAAGCTGACTTCTGTCTTTCTCTGTGAGCGATGGGTGCCAGGCAGGACAGCCATACATTATTATGGGCATTACATAAGTTTTGTAGCACGAAAGAAGGAGTTGTTCTTTCATTCCAAACCTTTTGAGATTTGCAAAGGATTTTAGAAGACCAGCTGCTTTTGCTGTGATCTGGTTGATGTGATCTCCGAACCTAAGATCGTCACTTAGTGTGATGCCGAGTATTTTAACTGATTTCTTTGTTTGGAGAGGCGCAGGTTCGTCAATGCTCTTCTTCTTTAGGAAGTTGACACGCAACACACAGCTTTTCTCAAGACTTATCTGGAGCTTCACTTGATCAGCTTGATCCCGAAGCTCTGCAACCAGGGGCTCGAGTTGGTCGTGTGTTTGTGGAAGGAATCGTAGTAGACTTATTGAACAGTCGTCTGCGAACTTGTACCTTTGTTTATGTTGTCTCATCAGTCGGTTGATTACAATGACAAATAAGACGGGACCTAGCTTGCTTCCTTGGGCTGCTCCACATGTGATGTCTTGGAAGTTGGATGCTTCCCCGTTTTCAAGTTGTACGCACTGTTGACGACCAGAAAGGAAACTTGCGATGATGCACAGCAGAAACTGCGAAACCTCCAGGGCACGGGCTTCATTGATAACAGTCTCGTGGTCAAGGAGATCGAAAGCTTTCACGAAATCAGAAAATATTATACCAGCAAGGGCTTCCGAAATTTCTAGATGCTCTAGTAGATCATGAAGTAATCTGACCAGATAATGTGTTGTGCTGTGCCCTCGACGAAAACCGAACTGCATAGGGTCGATTTTATGTTCTACTTCTGCTAGTAGCCACTGTAGAATAAAGTCTTCAAAGACTTTCGAGATGATGGGAGTTTTCGAAATCGGCCTAAGGTCTGACGGTGAGGTCGGTGATGTTTTCTTCGGAATAGGTGTGATATATGCCTTTTTAAACTTATCTGGAAAAAATCCTTCCAGTAGGCACTGGTTATACATCATAGCCAATGGCGTGGCCATGAAGGAGGAGCATGCGTGTATCAGCCTTATAGGAATTTCGCCGGGGTAAGAGGCTTTCCTAATATCTAGGTGTTCGAGTTTTTCCTGGACCTGGGAAACTGTGATGACAGGGATGGTTTCAATCGGACCATTCTGTGGTAAAGTATTGAGGGGAGGCTGTTGGCGGCAAATATTTGAGAAGTGGGCATTAATTATTTCTGCGGTTAAATTCTTTCCTTGCTCGTCCTTCAGAATGGATTTTGACTTCTGCTGTCCCATTAACTTCTGTACAGTTGTGTGGAACTTCCTTGGATCACTGGCTGACAACCTAGCGAATATTTGGTGTCCATACAGACGCCTAGCTTGCTTTAGTAGTCTCACTACTATATTTCTCTTCCGTTTATATTCATCACAATGGGGCTTTGTCTTGTAAAGCATATCTCGCTCTCTCATTGCAGCTTTTATGTTCAGGTTAACCCATGGTTTGCTCTGTGGCTTAATTGTAACTCGCTTCTCAGGGAAGAATCGTTCGTACTCTCGAGACGTTTTCTCATAGAAGAGTTCGGTCATGCTGTTTGCATTTTCGTCTTTGAAAAGGCGGAACCAGCATACCGAGTTGAGCCATTCTCTGTAGCCAATTATGCCTTCCTCTGTGAGCGGACGGTAAGTGAACCGGGTTGGTTTACTAGGTCCCACTGTTGACTTTGGTCGCAATAGAACAGTTGCGTGGTCGCTGGTTGAGAGTGGTGCTTCCGCCGAGGGATCTAAGTAGAAATCACCAAGTGTAGTGAAGATCAAATCGAGGGTGTTTTCTCCTCTTGTTTTTACATTAACTATTTGAAGAAGGGCTGTAGAGCTCTCGATCCAGTTCGGCTTCAGGTCGTTGAAGTCCCCGCAAAGAAAGATTCCAGCATATGGGTATTTAGTTCTGATGATGTCGCAACTTTGTTGGAGATATTCCACTAGTTGTCGCCGGTATGGTCCTCTTGGAGGGAAATATACTGTGGCATATATCAGTGACGACACTTGACGGGGTAGGCCTTTTGGTCGTGCCCAAAGCCATGAAACTTCGATGTCATGGGTCTTTGGCACTGAGACATCCAGGATCCTGTGAGGCATGTTTTCTTTGCAGTAGAAACCGACACCGCCACCGTGCGTCATAGGCTCACCTGATGCGCTGCAGCGTGGGGAAATGTAACAGGAGTACCCGTCGATAATGGCCAAAGCCGAAGACGAAATCCATGTTTCTGTCATACACATGACGTCAATGTCGCGTTTCCTTAAGAAAACTTCCATATCTTCTGTCTTGTTGTTGAGAGAGCGAACATTCGACAGGGCTATTGTTGGAAAGCAGTAAGTTTGGGTTGGCTTCGTATTAAAAACTGTTTTCTTTTTCCCTCTTTCCAGATTGCAGGAAGAAGAATCAGGAGTCTCTAGACTTAGACCTTGAGTATTTATTGAGGTGGAGGTGGTGATGATGCATTTTGGATTTGTTTTGATTTGCTGTGGACAGGGGAGTCCCTTTCCGGGTAGAAGGTTATTTGACAGAGTCGATTTGGTTTGGGATTTACCTGTTTTCCTCCCTTTTTGCAGGTTGTCGTGGTGATTGTCAGATGGGCTCCTCAAGTTGCAGAACGCTGGGCTGGAGCTTTGTTGGTCTTGCTCCCCATTTGACAGATTATATGGTGGAGGTATGTTTCTGTAGAATTGGCACCAAGAAGGCGACAGCTCAGATAACGGTGGGTTGCGGATTCCTGGCCTTTTCATAGTTATTATTTGTAGATTTGATGGTGGGGGTGTCAGGTGGTAGTAGTCAAGTAACATATTATTCACTGTTTTGTCTATGGTTCTTTGTTGCTATTGTTGTGTTTGATCTGTTGCTACTCGCTCATGGATGGCATTTTCAATTCTTTTGAGATTCCTTCTTTCTGCTTGAGTCTGTAGCTGGAGTCGTGTAAGATCAGGCCCTATGTAGATCTCACAGCGGGTCTGGGGATCTGTAGAATTTCGCAAAATTCTGGCATTTTTCAGAATGGTATTTCATTTTGCCAAAGTTGAAGCGTCATCTCGGAGCTTTACAAGGAGCTTTCTTGGTTTGTCATTTTCTCTTGTTCTTCCTAGTCGCCTAGTCTCAATAAAATCATCGATTTCTAAGGTGGCTCCTAAGCTGTTCTTTCGGCAAAGTTCAATGATTACTTGTGACTCTATTCCATTAAGATTATCAGACTCAGGAATTCCCGCTATGACTAAGTTACGTCGTTTTTCTTCCCGCAATTGCTTCTCCTTTTCAGCTAATAGAAGCGTTTCGATTGGGTTGGTCACGTAGACTGCAGTTGGTATACTTGCACCAAGACCGGCTGCTCCATTTTGAGCCACATGGGAATACAGTGCTTGATCGCCGGAATTTAGGGTTGATCGTCCCTGTTCATTTGGATTGACGGTTTTCGTGCGATCTGCCATTGTCCTAACTTGTAGCTGCAGATGGGCTACATTCCGCTTGGAGCAGGATGAACACTCGTATCGAAACAAGATTGATTTTGGGTCATCAAGTTTCATCGAAAGGACAATATCAGAGTTTATTCCACGGCAAGAGGCATGCTCCCACTCACTACAGAAAAAACAGCGAAATGATGGGCTGGCTTCTGTCTGGGTGTGGCAATAACTGCAAGGTTCGCTACGAGATTGTATGGTAGGGGTTTCGTGAACCAAAGGACTTTCACCGATGATCGAGGGCTCATTGTTGTCTAAAGACTGCGTTGAAGTAGTAGATACAGTAATGGAGCCTTGATTGTGCTGCCTTTGGCTGTTCGGAGTTCCGACTGTCGCGACTTTTGGTGTGTTAGTTACTTCTTTGCATCGATGACATTGCCACTTCCCCAATAATTTTTCAGTAGCTTCTTTGCTGTAGGTGACGGATGCACAGGAGAAATGTAACCACTTCGTGCAGGTACGGCATTGAATTCCGCCTTGAGCTCTTGTAACGTTTTTCTTACATCTGAGACATGGATCACCAGCCATTTCTCAGAAAGCTCGTGTATATCAGATGTTGCCTAATAAAAGTCAAAATTCTGGTCATACCAAAAGCTGTCAGCTCTTTTATTTGTCCTTTCCTTAATGTGACTTTTCGAATTAGTGACTATTCACAATCCCTCCGTTGGATGCGAGCATTAATATTGTTACATGTCATCAGATGTGGATTCAATTTCCCAACTATTAATTGCCTATGTCTGGTACAAGAACTGCGTAAGGTGGATTAGTTTGGCTAGAAGTGGCGGAAAGACTAAAACAATGTCAGTGTATAGTTCATATCTTCCAGCCACAAAGAGTGCACGTTTAACAAAAAAAAGGCTTGGAATATAGTGCGTGGCTACGGTCTTATTGTGTGGCAGTCTTGCTTATGTTTACGTTAGACTACAGCTATAAAAATTTAGCTATGAACATGATAAAATTTGAATTTACTTCGTGTGCCTTTTCAACAAAACGTGGAGCTTTTAGCAAAAGTTTTACATGCTTCAAATAATAATAATAACCTAACTAAAGATAAAATAAATAGAAGACGTGACATTTGATTTATAAAGTTCTATTTTTAGGCTTCTGTGGGAAGAAAACAAGTCGCAGTTGGAATTTTGGTCTTGTCACTTGACTGCTTATTCTTCTGAGGATGCTGAAAGTCTTCGAAGTGACGAATCTGTTGCGTATTTCATAAGGTGAAAGCTTCTATTATTGCACTGAATACGCCTGAAATATACAGTGTAGTGTATTAGTAGCGTATTCAATGAAGTGGCATATGAGTATTTGCAAGCGTCTTCATCTGTGGCAAAAATTATCCCTCGTTCCATTTAGACTATATTCTGCTATAAGACGCAAAAATAAGTCTCATTAATGCAGAAATCAATAATAGCAGTGGCTTACTTTGTTGAGTCTGTAACTATAGAGGGTCAAATACCAACACAGAAAACTATGTTTTCTGTGTTTAGTCGACTATGTTTAGTCGCACAGCACCATTTTGGAAGATTTTAACACAAACTGATAAACGTAAACTTTGTTTAGTATATTTCAAATTTACAAAATGTTTACTTCGTTTACTCCTTTGGACCTAAAATTCAGCAGTAATCTTCAAATATAAAATAGCCGACACAGCAATAGCTCTGTCAAAACGTATATTGAAACAACCATAAAATTAGTTTTCATTCATGGCATCCCCTTCTTACTCAGTGATGTTGAAAGTTGTATTATGCGACAGTTTTTCAGTGTTTAATAGGTGATCTTTATTAATTAAAAAAAATGGGGTATTTTTAACTTACGAAGGAGTGATCGGATCTTAATGAAATTTGAAGTTTGGAAGGATATTGTGTCTCAGAGCTCTTATTTCAAATCCTGACTGGATCCGGTGACATGGGGGGAACTGAGGGGGGGAACCTAAAATCTGGAAAACGCTTAGAGTGGAGGGATCGGGTTGAAACTTGGTGGAAAAATAAGCAGAAGTCCTAGATATTTCATTGACATAACCGGAATGGATCCGCTCTGTTTGGGGGAGTTGGGGGAGGGTTAATTCTGAAAAATTTGAAAAAATGAGGTATTTTTAACTTACGAAGGAATGATCGGATCTTAATGAAATTTGAAGTTTGGAAGGATATTGTGTCTCAGATCTCTTATTTTAAATCCTGACTGAATCCGGAGACATTGGGGGGGGAATTGAGGGGGGAACCTAAAATCTTGGAAAACGCTTAGAGTGGAGGGATAGTATGAAACTTGGCGGGGACAATAAGCACAAGTCCTAGATACAGGATTGACGTAACAGGAATGGATCTGCTCTCTTTGGGGGAGTTGGGTGGGGTCAATTCTAAAAAAAATTGAAAAAATGAGGTATTTTTAACTTACGAAAGAGTGATCGTATCTTAAGGAAATTTAATATTTAGAAGGACTTCGAAACTCAGATCTCTTATTTTAAATCCTGACCGGATCCTGTGTCATTAGGGAGGAGGGACCGGAAATCTTGGAAAACACTTAGAGCGGAGAGATCAAGATGAACCTTGTGGAAAGAATAAGCACACGTCCAAGATAGGTGACTGACATAACCGGACCGGATCCGCTCTCTTCGGTGGAGTTGGGGGGGGGAGTAATTCGGAAAAATTAGAAAAATGAGGTATTCGTTACTTACGGACGGGTGATAAGATCTTAATGAAATTTGATATCTAGGTGGATCTTGTGCTTTAGAACTCTCAATTGAAATCCCGACCAGATCCAGTGACATTGAAGGGAGTTGGAGGGGGAAACCGGAGTTCTTGAAAACGTGAAATCGAGGTATCTTACGAATGGGTGATCGGATCTCAATGAAACTTGATATATAGAAGAAACCTATGTCTCAGATGCTCCATTTTCAATCCGAATCGGATCCGGGGACTTAGAGGGCTGGAGGGGGAAACAGAAATCTTGGAAAACGCTTAGAGTGGAGAGATCGGGATGATAGGATGATAGAATAGGAGATAGGAAGCATAAGCACAAGTTATAGATAAGAGATTGACATAATTGGTACGGATCTGTTCTCTTTGGGGGAGCTGGGGGTTATTAATTTGGAAAATTTAGAAAAATTGAGATATTTTTAACGGGTGACCGGATCTTAATAAAATTTGATATTTAGAAGGAACTAATGTCTCAGAGCTCTTATTTCAAATCCCGACCAGATCTGTTGACATTGGGGAGAGTTGGAGGGGGAAACCGGAAATCTTGGAAAACGCATATAAATGTCCTAGATACGTGATTGACGTAACCCGACTGGATCCGCTCTCTTTGGGGGAGTTAGGTGGTGGGGTTCAGTGCTTTGGCGAGTTTGCTGCTTCTGGACGTGCTAGGACGATGAAAATTGGTAGGCGTGTCAGGGAGCTGTACAAATTGACTTTATGAAGTCGTATTTCCCGATTCGACCATCTGGGGGGCTGAAGGGAGAAGAAAAATTGGAAAAATTGAGGTATTTTTAACTTACGAGTGGGTGATCGAATCTTAATTAATTTTCATATTTAGAAGGACCTCGTGACTCAGAGCTCTTATTTTAATTCCCGACCGGCACCAAGCCTCTGATTTTCCTTTTAAAGCAATTTATTGATTCTTAGAATTTGGCTAGAGCTCATAACATATGAGCTCTTGGCTCTTCCGACCTCGTCACAAGTGCCATAAGAGCTCCTAGCTCTTGTTTATATTTCCTTTTTTGTTACTTTAGAAAGTCGATAAATCAGTACTTAGAGTTTCAGAAATTGAACTAATTTCTATCAAACAAAGCAAAACTTAATAGCGCTAATCTATTCTTCTTATGACGTGGTGATGTTTTTGTTTTAAGCTCTATAGAAGTTTTGCTAATGTGCCATTGGTCGGATTTTCTTTAATCCGATAGGTTCTTTGCGTAGCAGCTTGTAATATTTTTTTTTCCCGATATATATCTTATGTGCTTGTTCATGCATTTTTATTGTATAACCCCTCTTTTTGGTCTCTCTAGCCCTCCCAGGTTCCATCTCTTACTGTAGCTTCGTCAATTCCTCACGAACTGTTTTTTCTTTAGGTGCTTGGAATCTTCCAAAGGTGACAGAGAAGCTATACTTGCAGTTCAAAAGGAGATCGCTATCTCTCATTTACATCCAATTGAAATATTAGAAACTATCTCAGCGTTTTTGCCTGCAGATCTTATTCAAGTACCTGAGGATCTTTTGGTCAGAGCCATCAAAGATATCCTAGAAAAGCTTAGGTTCAATTTTTTTCTCTTTCTGTTTTTTCTTGTTTCGCCCTATAAATTAGAGTTCTTGGTTTACACAGTCCTATATAATACTGGTGTCAACAGAGGTATAAAGAAATTTTAAATACGTTCTTTGGATGCCAGATTCATAAGCTGGGTAGTTGGCCTGATGTCCCAACTAACCAACTTGTCCATCATATTAGATCCGTAATTTGATAAAAAATGATTTTTCTAATTGTATTATATTCTTCTATTATTAACTTTGATTCATTGTGGATTGCAGAAATTTCTATTTGTTGGGGGAGCAGGGAACGTAGAAACTTTTTTATGGGGCCATAAGTTCTAAAACCACTGTTTATCAGGAAAGTGAAACATTTATTACGACTGCAGCAGCGCCGCAGCATTTAAAAACAAATTGTGTTTTAAGTAGGGTTTTCGATCTCCTGTCTGTATATAAAAACTTTGCTATTGGCTACTAAAGAACGCAGAATTGGTAGTCTTATGTCCAGTAATAACGCACCGGCTTGTTTTTCTGGGTTGTAAGGTTTGCACAACTCTTTCCCTTTTTTTTGTCGTTTATTTTGTCTAACCTTGAAACGTAAAACAATCAGATAATATATTGAAAAGTTTGAGAGGGTTTTGTTATATACTGATGAGCTTTGGTACTGATTACCTGTTGACTTCGACGTCTCTCTTTGGGTTCGAAAATGGGGTTATTTCTTTCTTTCTTGTTTTCTTTTTGTGTGTGTATGTGTGCGAAAATATAGATACATATCTTTAATTTTGCAATCTCTTAATATATTCATCATAATTTACGAGTTTCAAATCATATGAAATATATAGGCAGGTGCATTCCTTTTTCTTCGTTTGATTCAATCT